>NW_020439079.1:1035249-1039718 GCF_000699045.2 Agrilus planipennis
CGTGCTGTCAAACCTACACTAGCAAGGAGATCGGGCTGAAACTATAGCTACAAGCTATCCAAGGATGGTACTATAGAATGTCACCTCAAGGTAGGCCTAGTGGCGTCATCTCTTGGTTAGGCCGGAAACTTATCAATCCACCCTCGTAGTGATAACAATAACAACATAATTTGTATATTTATTTTGTGAGAGAAATAAGTCTATATGCTATCTAGAAAATAGGTGACAAAGTGTTCACCTACTTCATCCTACAAGTAACTATTATTTTACAGGTTCAAAAAATATTAATAATGGTAGCCAATTTGGGTTAATACTATTATTAGGTATCTATTATTCGATGGTCTGCAACCCAGACAACCTTGTGTGACTTGTGTAACGCCAACAGCGGACACTGCGGTCGAATTTGCCGGGCAATGTTATCATAACTGCATGCAGTGCTTTATATGCAAGCACTAATTGCGAAAAATCAAATTTGATGCAATTTGCGAGCATTGAATTCAACGATAGCCAAGGGTCATATGGTTAGATATCCAAAAGATTTCTAAATAAGATCGTAATAAAGTGGCTTACAATTGATGTAGTCTAAATTTGTACTTTCTTCAGAATGAATTACAATTAATCAATTCCGCAAATGTCCCTAGATAGGTGCAGATACAAATTCTATTGATTGCAGTCTCACAATTTGGCGTGTAAAGTTGATGAGTAGATATTCCCACAGATATCCCTCTAGTCTAAGATAAAAAGGTCACCTTTATTATAGTAATCAAGTTAGAGAGGCGGCTAATTGGGAAAAGTTGTAGTCATTTCGGAAATGCATGCATTTATCAAATTTCTCTTACGGTAATTGTCCAGAATTGGGGCTCCAGACCGAAATCTTTCCAAAAATTTTTTCATCCGTTTAAGGTCATTCTACATAATAGAATTAGATATTAGAAGGTAGGGGAGATAGTTTTTTATGACTTCATAAATAAAACAAAAAATTTTTTGAACGATAATTTTTCAAAATTATCCCAATTCTGGATAATTACCTACACTGATAACGTCATTGTTTGGTTAGGTATATTTATGAGAGATTGGGGTTTATTTAGTGCCCCTGCCCGCCGGAGACGGGCTAAAATATTAGAGTGTTTTATTCACAAAAAGCATTAGTTTTATACGATACATTTCCTAGTAAGTACAATATAGGAATTTCATACAACTCCTAGAATTGAGGCTCCAGACCAAAATCACTCCAAAAATTTTTTCAACGATTTCTGGTTATTTCTGAGGGTTTAATGATTATATTTAAGGCGGGCGAGACACATTCATTTTTATTACAGCTTACTTCATAAGGTATATGGTGTATGTATAGTTATTTAATATTGATAAAAAAATTTTACGCAGTGACAATAGTGATATAAAAAGATTAAAAGGTTGTATAACTTCCGTCCCTGATCTCCTTCCTATCTCTTCCCGTACCTACAGTTTAGAACTATGATTTGAATTTTGAAGTATCATTCAAAAATTTTTTTTTCTATTTTTTATGTCATAAAAAACTGTCTCCCCCACGGTCTAATATCTAATTTTATTATATCTACAATGACCGAAAATCGATGAAAAAATTTTTGAAGCGATTTTGGTCTGTAGCCCCAATTCTGGATAATTACCTCTGTTATACCACATTTTCTTTAAATTTTTATATATAGTTCTCAATTGTTTACTACTCACTTGTTTTTTTTACGGTTTCGTATTTTCTCATTTGAATTCAGCGACGTTTTCTAACTAATTTAATATGCCAAATATCACACTATAACACTAGACAAAATTGTAAAAAAGATACTTATTAAAACCTATTTATAGCAAATTTGAAGCATCTGAAAACACAGCGAAGCATAGTTCAAAGAGGAAGAAACACGTAGCAAATCTAAGTAAAAATAATCATTGCTTGTTTAGTTATTTAGTGCATAACCTAAAAGTATATTTTCGAAGCACGCACAAAAAATTAACTGCATGTTCGCTACTGTTTAATTCAGAAAATTATGCACCAAAATTTCCCCTTTTCATCGGTTTCTTTATTTGCACTATTAGCAGAGAAAATTGTCGAAATTTTGTATATATTATTACACACAAAAAAACTAAAATTTATATATTTTGTGATATAAAGTGTTTAACATGGTGTCTTTTATGAAGCAGCCGATAGATATTGGAAAATTACGTTCACTTTTATAACTTGTTATCCATATGAAATATTATTCTGAAAATTAATTTCTGAATTTTTACCCACTACACACTACTTCAAATTAATGAGGGAAAAATTGTTGCTGTTGTCACACCCCCGCCGGGAATCGAACCCGGGACCTTTGGCTTTACATACCAATGTTCTGACCACTAAACTACGAGAGGTGACATTAATTTGAGGTAGTGTGAAGTGGGTAAAAAATTCAGAAATGAATTTTCAGAAAAATATTTCATATTAAACTAACTCATTTCTAAAAAAGATGTCTAAATTGTATGTCTGTTTAACTTGTTATCCGTATGAAAACTATAGGGTTGTTCGGAAATTCATTTCGTTTTTTTTTGTGGAAATGAAAGACAGTTTTCGTATAATAAACAAATATTTTATTAAATTATATATTGACCGTTCTGGTCCAACACCTTTTGCNAAAAATTTTCTTCAAAATTGTAGGTGATTACCAAAATTCAGGAACTTGGTTGTATTTTTCCAAAAAAATTTTCAAAATTTTTCTGTTTATCTCTGCGTATGTTGCATTCGAATTTTGAAATTCCGAAGATACGAGGTAGAAAAAATAGTCAATTTCCTTATTGATCTTTAGATAGATCTCCCACAATGAGGACCTTTTCCTTGTAGCCTGTTAGTCAAAGTATACTTGCTTTCGGAAACATCTTCCCTTACTTCTTTCTAAGTTATCGATGTTAAAATCACTGCAAAAAGTCCTAAATATAGTCTTTAATTGGTAGATATCTTCAATGAAAACTGTTGCCCAGCATCGTATCAAATCCATTTTATGAAAAATTTAGATTTAACCCATTGTAGGGTTCCATACACGGGTCCAACATATAGTTATTGTTGTGGCAGCGCTATCCATAAACAAAAGGAGATATCCTCTTGAAATTTACATTGCAAAAGAATACAATAAAATCCTCTGTCGGGAAAAAACGAAATGACTTTCCGAACAACCCTATATAAAAATAGTGATGTTGGACTTGTGCAACTCGCAATTTGTTGAATATTTCTTCCATTGACTCTTCTTCTGGCCTGTTTACTCTTTCACAGAAAGTGTTTTTCTTGTTTTGGGGTCATGAATTTATATTTTAAATTTGACCAATTAATCCTGAATCACCCAGTACAGATAACATTTAATGACATTCATATTTCATACCGTTAAAATATGAGATTCTTAAAAGGAGAAAAGCTGAAATAATTTTGTACATTTGCGCTGTTTCGGATAACGAAAACCGGAATATATATTCCACACCTTTTGAATTTGTCTCTATGATAATAAACCAGAAGGGAACGGCACAGAAATCTCATTTTGTATGACAGTTGGTATCTTTGTTTCCAAAAGATAAAGTGGAAGTTACAATGCCATTTACACTCACGTTTCTTTGTCCCATATTTTCTGTTCCCTTAACAACTAAAAGGCGCGTGTAATGTATCTTTCCACATCCTTGTATGAAAACGCACGTCCAGTTGTATTGTACATATACGAGGGTGGATTGATAAGTTTCCGGCCTAACCAAGAGATGACGCCACTAGGCCTACCTTGAGGTGACATTCTATAGTACCATCCTTGGATAGCTTGTAGCTATAGTTTCAGCCNAAATAGTGATGTTGGACTTGTGCAACTCGCAATTTGTTGAATATTTCTTCCATTGACTCTTCTTCTGGCCTGTTTACTCTTTCACAGAAAGTGTTTTTCTTGTTTTGGGGTCATGAATTTATATTTTAAATTTGACCAATTAATCCTGAATCACCCAGTACAGATAACATTTAATGACATTCATATTTCATACCGTTAAAATATGAGATTCTTAAAAGGAGAAAAGCTGAAATAATTTTGTACATTTGCGCTGTTTCGGATAACGAAAACCGGAATATATATTCCACACCTTTTGAATTTGTCTCTATGATAATAAACCAGAAGGGAACGGCACAGAAATCTCATTTTGTATGACAGTTGGTATCTTTGTTTCCAAAAGATAAAGTGGAAGTTACAATGCCATTTACACTCACGTTTCTTTGTCCCATATTTTCTGTTCCCTTAACAACTAAAAGGCGCGTGTAATGTATCTTTCCACATCCTTGTATGAAAACGCACGTCCAGTTGTATTGTACATATACGAGGGTGGATTGATAAGTTTCCGGCCTAACCAAGAGATGACGCCACTAGGCCTACCTTGAGGTGACATTCTATAGTACCATCCTTGGATAGCTTGTAGCTATAGTTTCAGCCCGATCTCCTTGCTAG
>NW_020439079.1:1040799-1058007 GCF_000699045.2 Agrilus planipennis
TCCGAAGAACCCACCGATGACAATATCGTACAGAACATTAATGCTAAGGAACAACTTGAAAGTGATGGCGAAGAGGAAGTCGAGGAAGAACCATTACCTACCGCAGAAGAGGCATTAAAAGCTGCAGAATTATTATCCCGATTTGTTAATAGCAATATTGAAAACGATAATTTGACCATGGCGATGTCTTCTATACACAATAGTATTAGAGACTATTTTTACAATAAAATGAAAAAACAAAAGCAGACAAAAATTACAGATTATATTCATTAAAAAATACACTTGTATGTGTATAATGTGTACGTAATAAACGTGCAATTTCGATTTCATTAGTTACTATGTTTCTCTATTAAATTAAATACATACATAAAAATGTTTTTTTTCCACAAACCGCTTTGTATGACGTCCGGTTATTATGACGTGTTTGTCGATTCCCTTCGATGTCATTATAAACGGATTCCACTGTATATCCAATAATTGCTTTCCTTGGTAAAAATTATACAAATTTTGTTGTTATTGCTCTGTTACTTAAAAGGGAAGATAAAGAAAAGCATAAAAATCATAAAAAAGGTACACAAAAGTTTATTGAAGTGAATTTTTCATGTTGTACAGGGAATTGTTAGCCTGTACAAAGAGGAACAGGCAGTTATAGAACTGGGGCTGCAACGTAGAAAATATTAGGAAGGAAGTCAGGCAGGGATGCACATTCTCACCGTTACTTTTTAATCTATAAATCGAATACGCGATCAACATCATTAATGACAGTACAAACTGTACAAAGTACTACAAAGTACAACTGTAGGTATCGATATACAGGGACAAAAGATCAGTATCCTTAGATTTGCAGATGCGATATAGCAGTATTAGCATCCAGCAAGAAGGATTTAGAGATAGCTTTAAATAAAATGGAAGCGATATTGACAAAACAGTATTGTATGAAAATAGATAAAAGTAAAACAAAAATACTGGTATGCAAGGGAAGAAAAAGTAGGGAAAGGGCGAATATACAAATAGGAGACTAAAACTTAGAAGTGGTTGACTAGGTATCTAGAAAATGAAATAATTCAGAACGGAAGAAGTAGTAGGGATATAAAGCAGAGGATAGCGCAGGGTCGAGTCGCCTTCAATAAAAAGAAGTCACTTCAATGCTCGCTACCGGTTAATTTAGAAATTCTAAAAAGGCTGTTAAAGGTATATGTTCGAAGTGCGGCGTTGTACTGATGCGAAATATGGAGGATGGGCGCGGCGGAAAAGAAAAGGTTAGAAATTCGAAATGTGATGTTACAGGCGAATGATGAGGATACCGTGGATACAGAAGGTTAGAAGAGAATAGGAGAACAAAGGACTCTATGGAAATCAATAAGAAATAGGCGAGATAGGTTGGTAGGACACCTTCTTAGGTGAAGGTCTAGTTAGATACATATTGTAGGCAGAAACGGGAGTTAGGAAAAGTAGAGGTAGACCTAGATTAGATTAGTGTTCGCCAATAGTTAATAGGATGTTGGATATTCTAGTTTTTGGGAAATGCGAAGATTAGCTCAGGATAAGAAATAGTGGAAGTACGTGTCCAACCAGTCTAGGACTGACGACCTTATGATAATAACTATCCAGATACTTGAAATACTTCTTATTTATATGTTACGTTATTTAAATTGCTCTTGTACTAGTCATCATGACGATGACAGGGAATTGTTAGGCAATGAAATATAACCAAGAGGCAGCATCACGTCAATGTATTCTCTCCGTCAATATCGACTACCACTACCGTTATCAACTTACTTATATTTTAATTGATGAATCTTTTTGGCGCATAGGCAGAAGGCCCCTCAAGGCGCGAAACTAACTCTTGCTACGTTGCTAATTCGCCACTAAATATCATGACGTCAAACGCCCGTTCTCTTTAACGAAGCAGTAAATAAAGAAAGTGAATTTGGTCGATAATATAAAATTTTTGTATGTGAATGAATCGCTTGGTTTATTGTGTACGACAGAAAAGGGAGGAATAAATGAATTCCAGAAAAAGTTTCGGAATAACAATAATTTTCTGTGTGTCAAGCATTAAAAGTTTATTTGGAAAGTTTTGCTGCTTTCTTATGATGTTTAATGTAGTTATCTTATTTAGCCTTGACATAAATCAGTTTTTGTTAATACAACAGCAAATCGAAAAAATAAATTTATTAAAATTCAACAAATGGCATTTTTGTTAATTCTCCAACGTATTGATTTTATTAAATAAGTAGTCACTGTTTCTAGTAAACTTTTGTTTGTTTTAGTCCTCAATAAGTTTTGTTTTGAATAACGAAAAACAAATGAAAAAGTTTTCGGAAATAAGATAAAAAATTAAAGAGACTTCGTCCCCAAATTAATAAATCACCCCGAACTGCCAAGGAAGTTGTAGATAAATTCGTTTTGTTGGAATCCACGTATATCTCTCGTGGGGTATAAATTTCTTATGCGTTTAATTCCTTTATACATTAATTTGATCCGAAAGTTTTATAAACCGCAATCTTTAGTTTGACAGGACAAAACACTGACATGGTGGCTATTTTGACAATTTTTTCATCACCTGGCAGTTTATTTAATTAGAAGCTGGCCCTTGTAAATTTTGAAGTGGTAAGACAAATATTTTTTTTTGTGAGTCGTCTTAGTTTTTCGAATATCTATCAATCGCAACCATACAATCGACGATTTGAGTCTTATATTTGTTGTAGTTATACATTTATATATATTATACAACAATGTTGAATTGCAACCAATTATTTCTGGCCTTGGGTAAAAATATCTATCATATTTTCTAGTGGTCGACGTGGCTAAAGTCATCGGGCGACAAAGCACCTCTTTACATAAACGTCAATAACAATAGTAAAATAATAAACAAAAACTTTTCAGTTCCGTGCCGTCCGTCCGATTCTGATACGTATTGCGCGAGCCTTTAGAGTCACCTCATCTTTCATTTCATATAAATCACTCTATAAATCTGATGTTTATAAAGAGTAGGTACAAATATTCACAAAATTCACATATAGTATCAATACTAATCGCTTATAATACCCTACATCTTTTCCTTGTTCAGATTTTAGGACTGATTGGCTGTAATTATTAATTCTTAGTCATTTGTATTTGTATGTTTGTTTGCTGAAAGGATTAAATCAAAACGCGTGCCAAATGAAAAATTTAGCAATGTAATGAGGAATCAGACAAAGAACTAAGAACATTGTAAACAAACCGTTTAATAAAATCATCCACACCGTATTTTTTCAAAAGATAACACTGCACTATGATGATCGCGTGTAATAGAAAATTCCTGTGTTCGAATTTCAACTGCCTACATTTATATTTAACGTCATTTCTTGTCAAGCTTGAGATGATCATTTGTCAATTAAGTGCTCACCTAAAAACTTTAAACTTTTGGCTGTTTCATTCCCACCAGCCTAAATGCTGGTGGGCGGGCAGTCCCTCTGGACTACGCCGGAAAGTAAGACCCTCTTCAGCCTCCTTTCAGGAATCGTGGAAATGGGCGAAAGGTGGTTCGGGTGAGAAAGATGAGACGGACGAAATGAAGACAGAAGAGAATGAAAGATTATGTGTGGAATATTACTGCCCCAGCATTTGCCTAAGTGATCCAAAAAAACCACAGAAACACATGGACCAAGGCAGATGGACCCGGAATCGAATCAGCGTCCTCCCGAATGCTAAGCAATGATCTAAATCTCTAGACCATGCCGCTAGGTAAACGCTTACCGAAGAAGCGCAGCATTTAAACGTAGCAGAAGCATGATTCTGTCATGACAGTGGCGTGGCATAACTTTTTCAACGCACGCAGGTATACCGTGACAGTAGTAAGTTTCATTCTATAAAGATGTAATACATTCAGTAAGTTGCAAACTGCAAAACCAAACAAACATACTGTACATATATAGTGTCCTTTCCTTTTCCAGATCTTTTTCTTACACATTTCTGTTTAAATATTCGCCATATATGTGATCATAAATGCAGAGATTTGCTTCAATCGTTGAAGCAAACGAATATACAATGGACCATCCTTCATTATTGGTTAATCAACAACAAAAATTAAGTAACACTTACCTAAGTGGCGTGACAAGAAAATTGTGTAAATTCTACTTTTATTGCAGTAGCAAGCTATACAATTGGCATGTTGATTGATACGTTCTACCGAGCGACATGGCCTAGATCATTGCTTAGCATTCGGCACGACGCCGGTTTGATTCCGGGTCCGTCTGCTTTGGTCCATGTGTTTCTGTGGTTTCCTTGGATCACTTAGGCAAATGCTGGGACAGTTATATTCCACAGATAATCTTTCATTCTCTTCTGTCTTCATTTCGTCCGTCTCCTCTTTCTCATCCGAACCACCACCCACCCATTCCCACGATTCCTGAAAGGCGGCTGAAGAGGGCCTTCCGCGCTACCTTCCGGCATAGTCCAGAGGGACTGCCCGCCCACTAGCAGTACTGGCTGGTCCTAGATGCACGCCATTTCCTAGATCACGTACCATATCATACGCGACGTATCTTCGGTGGGCGCTTCGCTTTACATTTAACGAAAAACGCAAAATGCCGGATGTACCTATGAAGATATGCAAGTAATTGTAATGTTCGAAATCTGAAAAATCTTTTAATTGTCAAAAAAAAGTGGAGATCTCAATAACTGTAATTGACCATACTAGAGTAAGGAACTTATTTACGATTTGAGAATAGGTTGATTTATTCATAAAGTTCCAATTATCCGTCTTTATTCCTACATTCAGTCTGAATTTGAACTTGTTTTTGAATATTTGTAAACCGGAAAAGTAGGGCTGTTTTCTCTTTTGTTTTTTTTTTTGTTGTACCACCGGAAGACGAATCAGTTCGAAATAAATGAACCGCACCAAATGATTTAAGCGTTTATGCAAAACGATTATTGATTCTGATGCCCTAAAAGCCGTTCTATAAAATCGAAATTTAGTTTAATCTCCCGCTGACATCTAGCAAATGGAATTTAGAATTTAATAAAACGTTAATGTATTACCATTCCAACTGTCGCGGCTAACATTTCAACAAGACTTTGTGGAATGAAAATATCGAGCGATGGAGTGCTTTTTCACTTATGCACTCAGGTTTAAGTTAAAAAAAAGGCAGCAGGGAGAATATAATATAATACAATTGACCAATAGTTTTTAACTTTCTTTGCGCACTATTCTACCAATCGTATATTATTGTTATCTAGAAAATGGGACAAAAATTAAGTTTATGTTTATTAAAAATTTTCTTCAAAATTGTAGGTGATTACCAAAATTCAGGAACTTGGTTGTATTTTTCCAAAAAAATTTTCAAAATTTTTCTGTTTATCTCTGCGTATGTTGCATTCGAATTTTGAAATTCCGAAGATACGAGGTAGAAAAAATAGTCAATTTCCTTATTGATCTTTAGATAGATCTCCCACAATGAGGACCTTTTCCTTGTAGCCTGTTAGTCAAAGTATACTTGCTTTCGGAAACATCTTCCCTTACTTCTTTCTAAGTTATCGATGTTAAAATCACTGCAAAAAGTCCTAAATATAGTCTTTAATTGGTAGATATCTTCAATGAAAACTGTTGCCCAGCATCGTATCAAATCCATTTTATGAAAAATTTAGATTTAACCCATTGTAGGGTTCCATACACGGGTCCAACATATAGTTATTGTTGTGGCAGCGCTATCCATAAACAAAAGGAGATATCCACTTGAAATTTACATGTAATGTGGGGCTCTTTGGACCAATAACGAGAATCGCATTTAGAATTATAGACAATTTTACTTGAAATGGCACCATTCTTGCGAACGATGTGCAAGAAAAGGCTAAACTTATGGAGGGTCGCTGAGTAGAACTTTGCAAGCAGAACAAATTAGCACTCGGGAAGCAGTGGGTAATGAAAGTCATGTTCTTCAGACATAACAGTTCTATTTTAATCATGGCGATCCCCCATACCAAAACGTAACACCTAAACCCTTGGTGCATACCAATCGTCCCTGGTACATAGAACCTTACAAATTCCTCTCTAGGAACTCAACTCTAACCCTTGGTCAACAGCGCTATACATGTGTCAATTCTCGCCTAGCAAAGCATAGCACATACCCACGGACACTAGTACTTCTTTCATGTCAATCAAGTAAATCTTTTCCACTATAATCTAGCGCATAACACATCACACAAGCCAATCAGAAAATCCTCTCTCGCCGCAACCTCACCTAAGTCCATAAGGTATAACACCTAACATAAGCCAGTAAGGAAATCCTGGCTTAAGCTCATAGTACGTATCACGATAACATTTTCTACCATAACCCAACTTAAACCCTAAATATATAGCGCTTGACACAAGGCAGTCAGGGAATACCCTCACCATAATGCAACGTAAGCTTATGGTATGTACCGGTCCGCACATATCAATCATAGAAACCTATTTCACCATAACCTAACCTAAATCTCATATGATAGCACTTCACATAAGCCAATGAGGGAGTCCTCCTTCCTCGGGAATCCGACACTACCCAGTCGTACGGACGGCTGGGTGTGTTTTGAAGATTTCCCTTCTTCCACGAAAACATGAAAAAAATCCTTCTTCACAATAACCTTACCTAACTACATGAAGCATAAGATTTAAATCAATCAGGGGAATACCCTCTCACCATAATCTAACTTAAACCCACAGGATATACCAGTCCACACATTCAATCAAGGAAACCTGTTCCATCATAAGTTAACCTAAACCCACAAACCACAAACAGTACAAACCACTTCACATAAGCCAATCAGAAAATCTTGTTTCACCACAACATAATCTAAGTACATGACTTCAAACAAGGCAATCAGGTAATACTTTCATACCATAATCTAACTTAACACCATGTGCTCACAAATCCGAACAAATGCCAGTTGTTGGGTTTTATCCAAAAATAAACCCACAACTTGATGAAATTAACATTGATTTTATTTATTAACTGGCGGAAAAGATTAGAAGCGTTCAAAATGTGGTGTTACCAGCGAATAGTGAAGATTCCGTGGATAGAAAAGATTAGAAATGAAGAGGTATTGGAAAGAATAGGATAACAGAGTCAATAAACAATAGGCGAGATGGGTTGGTAGGACACCTTATCATTCATGAAGGTCTAGTCAGAGATATAATAGAGGCAGAAACAGGAGTTAAGAGGAGTAGAGGTAGACCTAGATTAGATTATTGTTCGCAAATAGTTAAGGATGTGGTACGTTCTAATTTTGGGGAAATGCGAAGTTTAGCTTAGAATAGAAAGGAGTTAAGGTGCGTGTCCAACCAGTCTTAGGACTGACGACCTTATAATGGAAAAACAATCTCATTGCTATATGTGTTTGTTTTCGTTTTACTTATTTTGTTATTATAAATACTAGTTATTCAATAATCAAATATACTCCATTTTGACTTAAATACTTCAACTATAATCCCAATATTAATGATTCCGGAGGCAGGGGTTTAGTCACAGTCACAACCACTCTATGGCCTTACGACGACCTAATACTTGTAGTTAAACACGCTCAGCATAAAGATTGCCGATCTTCAATTAAACGACAACACTCTAGATCGAAAATAGAAGCGTTATTAGTTAGTTCCATCGAGTCATAGAAATTAGCACATTTTGTATAGTGAAATATAGATATTTAAACAACGAATATCGAAAAATGATTTATTCTGCACTAGAAAGTAGATCATTATCGATAAAAAACGACACGTTTGAAAAAAAATTGAAAAATAGACTACCCTGTACCTTGAAACTCTCGTTATGTTATTCCCACAGCAACAAAAAAAATCTAGTCGAAATCGCAACGTCTGATGTAAATTTTGCTATTGTGCGAAGAAATTTTAGGTACCAGTTGCTACGTTTATAAGACGCTCCTTTTTTGCAATTAAATGAGAATCTAAAATCATTCACCCGCCGTTTAGACTTCATTTCTCTTTTTTTTTAAACCGTTCCCACGAATGTTTGAATTGAACCGCGCGAATTGTGAATACGCGATAAGTTAGACGTGAAAGAAATTGCGACGAAGCCGTTTGTTCGTGTAACAAACTTGTAATATAATTGAAAGTCCAAATATTTAGCATTTGTCGGAGGCATTCTTTCCAAGTGCTGCGCAAACATAAATTTATTCGACTACGAACGTTTCTCGAGAGCTCTCTTCTTTTCCTTCCTACTTTTCATCTCCTTCTTCTTTGTCTGCGCGAACTTTGGCGAAAATTGAATCATACGTCGAATCGCGACATAAATAATTCATAACCTCAAATGGCTACATACCCGTTATTATTATTTCTTAGACTTGTACCACCACTTCCATTACACCCTCGTCAAGTACGCGGCAGAAATTCTAATGCGAACTAATTTTTGTAAGAGAAAACTCTGCGAAAACAAAGAAGTATATAAAATGTCTGAGTACAGGAACGTTCCTTGAAACTGAACAAGAACAGAATCAACATCTCATCCAAATCCAACGTATCGTTAATATACCATTCACTATAGAGAGTCAAACTCGTTTAAGATTAAAATTATCACCCTTTATAGGGCTGCCACAAGATTCAAAAATCTAATTTAAACTTATCTTGTCTTGAAAACAAAGGTAATATTAAAAACAAGATGCTCATAAGAGGTCAACATTAAGATCAAGATTAAGATCAAGTCGATAAACTTATATCTTGTCATGACTCATGACCGCTAGCTGAAGATCGTTCTTGAAGTAAGGCTACCAGCGATGTAAAAAGAACACAAAAGTCAATATCCAGTAAATGTACTGTTCACAAATAGTTAATAATGTGGGATCTTCTATGGTCTAGGGAAATGAGAAGATTAGCTTAGGATAGGAAAGAGTGGAGGTGCGTGCACAACTAATCTTAGGACTGGCGACCCTATGATGATAGGAGCGACAGATGTAACGGTCGATCTGGCCGACGATCGAACGTTGCTGGTCCTATTATCAACCAAGATCACAAAAAAAATGTAAATAAATGCATATTAAGGATAAATATTCGATGATTGAATAATAACGATGAGTTGCATGTAATAACCCTTGGATCTGAGCTCGTTTGGGTTTTGTTACGTAAGGTTGATTGTTGTACGTAGAAAATTCCTGAAAAATTGACGAGTTTCGAAATTTCAACCCCGAATCGAATCGCCTAATTTGTTGAAAAAGTAATAAAAATATGTATCCATCTATACAAGATGTTTCTGGAATAAGTGCTGAGCTTTAGAGGGTGTCAACTAAATCACCAAATCGTCTCTCACTGTGCCATAGCCTATACCTATAGAGCCTCGTACTTCACACAAGCCAGTCAGAAAATACTCTCCCACCATATCCCAGTTTAATCCCATATTGCTTACTTACCCAAACCCTACATACATACCACTTCACACATGCCAATGAGGAAACACTCTCATCATTATCCAATTTAAACCCATAGTGCGTACCAATCCACACATATCAATCAGAAAAACCTCTTCTACTGGAACCTAACCTAAACTCTATACTTTATAGTGTCCTAACCGCCTTCTTCAGTCTCTGTACTTATTTCTAAAACACCCTGTATATTATTTTATTATTTGTTTTTTGTAAGTATGCATTTTAAATTTAATGAATTATTCAAATTCAAGTAAATAGATCAATCTACATCCTGTTGTACTTGAAGTCCAATTTAAAAAGGACATTACGGTACTACCATACATTTTCTATTTGGCACTTGCTTGCTGACTTAAATTCCAATTCAACCGCGAATCGTAAAGAGAATAAAGTTTTCTTGGATGAGTAAACAAGAGGAACTTCTTGAAAGCTAATGTAGTCTGTTAGTCACTCATAAAACTTCAAAATGCGCTTCATAGAGAAGCAGGGTAATTTTAACTTGAGGCACAGCATTATTTTTATTTTACACTTAAATAAGTATCTACATGTCGCGTAAGCAAACATTTCTTGTTCTTCTAACTAATTTATTTTTCTAATTATTCTTTAACTAACACTACTGCTATTAATGAATCACTCGCTCATTACTGTTTCATCTTTTGATTGAATTTATTGGTTACATAGAAATTTAAATGTATACATTTCAAGATTTCTTTTGTGTTTAGTTTTACAATTTGATTGCATTTCTCTAAAATTTTCTTTGTCGTTGTAGTTCATCATAAAGTCTATTGTAGTGCACTTCCCTTTGTTGAAGTTTCGAAAAATTTAGGTTTATTACTTAATTGCCCTTTTTAATGTATTTCTAAACACGTTATAATATCTACAGTTTTGGCTTCTTCTCGGAACCTTTGTTTTTTAAAAAGAACTCAAAATCTTTTAAAGAAACTTTATTCCTAAGAAACACTTTTGGAAAATTACTTATTAGCAATATCCTATGGGCGGCAGCTAATCAGACATAAAAAGTCTTAAAAGTAAAAGTACAGTAAAGGTGAAGATGCACCTGTATTTATAAATTAAACTAGCTGATAGTAGAATGCAGATTCGGGCTATAGGGCCGTGGTCTAAGTGAACGATTCCGTCCAGACGTTTCGTCAGCTACTGCGTAAGACATCTTCAGTGGTAGTGCTGCGTTGACAACGTGAACGTAGATTGTATCTCGATGTCTCGACAGCGACTGGGTCGTCTGGACGGAATCGTTCACTTAGACCACGGCCCTATAGCCCGAATCTGCATTCTACTATGGATTCCGGCCGTGAAAGCCTTTGTTCTTAAACTAGCTGATGCTGCAATAAGTGCGAAACACGCCATTCCTTGCGTGGCGTGATATCTTGCGATGCGTGGCGTGATTTTGCTATGGGAACATATGTGTTAGCTTAGATAACTCTAGGTACTAATAGTGGAACCCCTACGGTTTCTGTTAACTGAACGTAGGTCTATTAATCCCTCTAGACTATGTGACTTTGTGGATCTTTAGTAGCTCATACCCTCCTCTTTCTTTTTCTTTGAAACCGACCGAAATACTTTTTGAATTTTAACTAGGATAAGAAATTATAATCAGTATCGAATCAGCATCAATACCGTTCAAACCATCTTCGAGTTATCTTTATCTGTCGAACATTTATCAATCTCAATTTCCATATTTTCAATTATCAATAACAACAATAGTATAGTATTACCCTAATCGTAGTAAAATATTGTTAGGGAATAAAAACAATTACTGAATCGCTTCCTCGTCCTTCTAACTCGTCTTAGATTACCGCGTAACAAAAAATGTCCTGATTTAACTATTTATAGGGGCTGAATTTGTTCTAAAATAATTTTATTCTAAAATGTAGATTCTAGTAAATTCTGGTCTTCTCCACCCTTTAGACCACTCTTAGTGCTCCGTGCTCCTTCAGGAATTGTGAGTGGCTTCATATAATGAAGTCCCCTTCAAATGGATTTGCAGGGGACAAAATAAATATTCATGAATAAATAAATAATTTTTGAAAAAACACAAAATTCGCGATACTTTTTGACTATCTTCTTCGTCTTACTTTCAATTGAAATTTAATTGTTCATCAGTAATTTGTCTGAACGATTCAAGTCGGTAGAGAACTAATGGGTTCAAAATCTCGAACCATGTCTATTCATAGTTTGTCTAATTGATACCATAATCTATATATATAAATGAATGTTTTTCTGTAAGTCCTTTATAGAATCGTAAACTATGCATTTGATCATGTGATGATCTTCAGCAAAGTTGTTGTGCATGAGCCAAAGAAGGTTTCTGAGTTGGTACGACCAAATTTCGACAGGAAAAACAAGAAATATTGTATAAAATAATTCGAAGTGGTCTGTATTCTGTCGAAACTGCCAGACGCGGATCGCGATTTCGATCTTTTTGGATCTCATCAGCGCGTCGCAGGCAGCTCCGACATAACACAGACCAACTTTTACCTGCTGTCTTAACAGCGCGTTTTAGAAAATACTACAAATGGCGCAGTAAACGCCATCTGTAGCACGATGCTACATTTTAGGATTACGTATGCTCCAACNAGAATCGTAAACTATGCATTTGATCATGTGATGATCTTTAGCAAAGTTGTTGTGCATGAGCCAAAGAAGGTTTCTGAGTTGGTACGACCAATTTTCGACAGGAAAAACAAGAAATATTGTGTATCCCACAGCACTTCAATAAATATCGAATTGAAACGAAACGCTGCAATGTCACAATTTTTTTGAAATGAACAAAATCAATAAAATGACTCAAAATAAATTGAATATTTGTGTAATGTATTTCCTTCAAATTTATTTTAGTTGGTGACGTAGCAACGCGCGCAGGGTACACCTAGTAGATTATAATTTTACACTAAGTATTCCTGCATATCGGTACAAAAATATTAAATAAGATTTAAATTATATAATATTTAGGTCATAAGCCTTTAATACGTCAAGCTTAATGGTGTTAAATATATTGCCCCTTTGCTGCTTTCGCTCTGGTGCTTCTTTAACACCTTCTGATTCCCAGAACTTCATAAATTTCCTGTTAATCCTGCAAAGAGAGAGAGTCGTTTGTTGTGCTTTCCTTTGATTTTTCGCGACAATTAATCTACAAAAGTCCCCTTGAGCCTACTACAATTTATGATCGCTTTTTCGACCTAACGAACCATTTACCAAAGGAGAGTCCAATGTTGATTACAAATCTACACGGTGCATTTAACAAAAATCATCAGCAATACCAGTCTAATAAAAGAGCAAACAAATTATTATACAGTTGAAACCTGGACAAGTGAGAGTTCAAGGGACCGCGATCTGTTTCTCTCTTATAGAGGTTTCTCACTAACCCGAGTTTCTAGCTTACAGAGTTACAGGAGGAATTTGTCTCACTTATAGAGGTACATAAAAATACAGTTCGACACAGTGAGTTTTCGTTTAGAGATTATGAGGAAGTACAGGACCTTTCTTCGCAACTGCTTTTATGAACTGACTGTAATAAGATTAATAGACAAGTCGGTACGCACATTTGGCTATAACAAAATAATAGACTTACAAGGTCATTCGCAGATTTGGTCATTCGAATGAAATAAGAGTCTCTTGAAATTTAAGAACGAGTCATAAAATAGCTAAAGTAAACTGTCGCTTATAGAGGTATAGGCAAGTAGCAATCTCACTTAAGGAGGTTTACGTATGAAAAATGACTGTCACTTATACAGGTTTTATGTTTCTCACTTATAGAGGCTTTAGAAGGGCAAAATGACGGGACTTGGCTAATACTCTCATTAATACGAGGGTGGATTGATAAGTTTCCGGCCTAACCAAGAGATGACGCCACTAGGCCTACCTTGAGGTGACATTCTATAGTACCATCCTTGGATAGCTTGTAGCTATAGTTTCAGCCCGATCTCCTTGCTAGTGTAGGTTTGACAGCACGCTGAACAAGACGCCTCTGTGGTTTTCGTAAAAATGGAAAAGCAGGAAAATCGTGCTGTCATCAAATACTTTTATTTGAAGGGGTTAACGCCGAAGGAAATTAAAAAAGAGATGGACTCAACACTGGGGACATCCTCCCCGTCATATTCAACCGTTAAGCAGTGGGTTTCCGAGTTTAAAAAGGGTCGTGTGAGCACCTCTGATGGGCCTCGCTCAGGACGCCCCGTTGAGGTCACAACTCCAGATATGATCGAAAAAATTCATCAAATAGTGCTGGGAGACCGCAGATTGAAAGTGCGTGAGATAGCTGAGACCTGTAAGATGTCATATGAACGTGTGCAACATATTTTGCACCAACATTTGCATATGGAAAAGCTCTGTGCAAGATGGGTGCCGCGTTTGCTAACAGTCGACCAAAAATTGATTCGAAAAAACATTTCTACCGCAAATTTGTCATTGTATAAGCGTAATCCAAGCGAATTTTTGCGTCGATTCGTAACCGTTGACGAAACGTGGGTCCACCACTACACTCCTGAAACCAAAGAACAGTCTAAACAGTGGATTGGACCAGGGGAACCAACTCCAAAGAAGGCAAAAACAATTTTTTCGGCGAACAAGGTTATGGCTACTGTTTTTTGGGATGCAAGAGGTATTATATACATTGATTACCTTGCAAAGGGTAATACTATCACTGGTCAATACTACGCAGACTTATTGCAACGTTTGAGCCACGAGGTGAAAATTAAACGACCTCATCTGGCGAAGAAAAAAATCTTGTTTCATCACGATAACGCACCAGCGCACACGTCAATCGTTGCGACGGCTAAAATCAACGATCTAAAGTTTGAATTGATGCCGCACCCTCCTTACTCTCCAGACCTAGCCCCGAGTGACTATTTTCTGTTCCCTAATCTCAAAAAATGGCTTGGCGGTAAGAGATTTGCGGACAATGAAGAAGTAATCGAAGCTGTAAATGGTTATTTTGAGGAGCTTGACGAATCAGTCTATAGAGATGGCATTAATAGACTGGAACACCGCTATGAGAAATGTATCAGCCTTGGAGGAGATTATGTTGAGAAATAAAAAAAAAAAATTTTTAAAAACCTTGTTTTTCTTGGTCAGGCCGGAAACTTATCAATCCACCCTCGTAGAGTTTCCTCGCTTACCCAGTTCTCACTTATCCAAGTTCGACTGTATTGATACGTGAGCATCAAAATTTTTTGTAGGTACTTGTTTTCCTAGGATTTGTTTAAAATAGGGGAAAAGTGAAACAAATAATATACGAAAGTTATTGGACCTTAAATGTGTAGCACCGAATAAATTTATGTGTGCATGTTGCACTTTTATTTCTCCTCCTAATATGTCTCTAATCATCCCTCAGAAGGAGTTCTACCAACATATCTCTCTAAAAATACAAACGAACATTAAGTAACTTGTAGATAATTCTTATTATAAGCAGTCTCTTATAATGTTTCATGAGGACCTCTCTAAGTTTTCTTTATTAACCGACGAAAAACAAAAAGAGGTTTTCAAGTCGACGCGTATATATTTTTTTTGTTTATGTATGACCACACATAATTTTTTACAGAGTAGTCCGATTTTGATAATTCTTTTTTAGTTGGAAAGGGTGTACCCCGAGGTTGGTCACATATAAATTTTGAAAAAGAATTCCAACCTTACGGGTAGGAAAACAGGGGATGATTGTCGATTGTCGTTCACTCACTGATTGTAATGTATGACCACACAAAACTTTTGAGAGAATAGTCCGATTTTGATAATTCCTTTTTTTTATTGGGAAGAGTATGCCCCGAAGGTGGTCCTATATAAACTCGGAAAAAGAATCTAACGCTAAGGGTAGGAAAACAGGGGATGATTTATAGTAGGAAAATAATAGTAGTAGTAGTAATTAATAGATTATAGCGACAAAAAAATGTAAAATAAACACTTCTTAATAAAAAAATTAAACCGCCGAAAAACTGAAAAGCGAAAAATAATAAACCTTTATTTTATTAACCTTAATCACTAAGTTGTTTAACTAATGTAACTATACCAAAGCAATTTTGAATCGGCGCTAAGTAATCAATGAACAAAGCTCAGCAAATTAATCAAATTAACAATGCAATGGTTATTTCTTTAAATTTAAGGTAATTTAGTGATCTTTGTTTATTGATTGTTTAGCACCTGCTCAAAATTACTTAAGTATATAGTAAAAGTTTGTTATTCACGGTTTCCTTATTCGCGTTTTCATTATTCGCGGATGCAATCGGTAAATCGGTGTCATTTATTAAGGGAATTGACTGCAGTAGACCGCTCGTGACTAGTGTGAATTTTTCCGAAAACATGGGTTTCTATTCTAAACATTGCGATTTAAAGCTGCGAGATAAATATCTAATTTTTTGTATGGTAACAGACAAACGTTCACACTAACTCGGTACGTTTTTGGTTTTCAATAATACGGTCATTAAAAGCTTTTACAAGTGCTTAAAGTTGGCGCTTCTTGTAGGACACGTATTTTCAATAGAAATTAAAAAATTAAAAAATGGCCTTCGACAGGCGCTAGAACAAAGCTTTATCTATATTACTACAAAATTTCAAACCCCTGTTTCAAACAATAAGCATGGTTTTACTCTATGGCGCATGTACTACTGAATCCCCTTAATGTAATGAGTATGTACTGTTGCTACGTGCCGAAGCGACTTTTATAAATGATTTAACCGAGTGGACTAATTAAAAATTCAAAACAAGAAAAAATCAGTAAAATTTTTAAACCCTTGTCTAAAGCTGATTATAGCGATTAATTTTAATTGCGAATTTCTCAATAAATTGATTTTATTCTGATACAAATTGGTTTTATTTTGGAAGCTTAGAAAGTATCCCCTATCCCCATACTAATTACCATTCCATATCCACGATTTCTGTATTCGCGGCATATTTAGGGAACGTATACCCCGCGAATAAGGAGCTTTTACTGTACTTACACTAGTTAAAGAACTTAGTTATTAAGTATATGAAATCCTCTGACATTGTTAGTTACTTAATAGTGGATTAATATGCAATATTAAACTACGATCGTGGTTGCTGTTGTCACCTCTCGTAGTTTAGTGGCGTAAAGCTAGAGTTCCCGGGTTCGATTCCCGGCGGGGGTGTGACAACAGCAACAATTTTCCCTCATTAATTTGAGGCAGTTTGTAGTGGGTAAATAAAAAATCGCAAAAATGATTTCAAATTAATATTAGTTATTAAGGTTAATAAAATAAAAGTTTATTATTTTTTGCTTTTCAGTTTTTGCGATTGTTTAATTTTTTTGTTAAAAAATCGGTTGCCTGTAAAGTTGGTTTACTGACGATAGTTGAACGTGACAACGTCATAAGAAAATACTGATGGAATGGTTTCATTTTTCAAAAGAACATTTTAATTTTATTTGTTTGATAAATATTTTGTATGGATATAGAGAAGGAGGCAAATGGAAATCACAATTGAATTGATCAATTTACATTTATTTGTACGCTTAAATACAATTGTCAATTTTTATTTATTTTTTTTCCAATGTACATAGTTTTTACAAGTATGAATGTGCTTTGAGCAATTGTTTTACAACATTAAAATTTTTCTAACTCTAGCTTCAATTCGACAATATATCACTCAACATATATTTAATATCGAAAGAATCATTACCTTCATCGCCGCAATTATCGTTGCTATAATCAATTGACACCACATTCACTTTTCACTGCACTTCATACTTGACGAAAACATGTAAATGTATTATTGCATAGCAGCTGTCCACGCGGACGCATCGCTCACTCAAGTAGGAGAGAGACAGATGTCGAACGCTGCCGAACGCGGAGA
>NW_020439079.1:1058879-1074781 GCF_000699045.2 Agrilus planipennis
GGACGTTCCTGAGGGAAATTGGTGTTGTCATCGTGTGCTGCCATCTATCAAACCACGCCAAAACGAATTTCAGACTGATTGATAGGTTAGTTTGGATTTGGCAGCCATTCGACTGAGACGTGTTTCGTTATTTTCGCTAAGATGGAAAAAGAGCAGTATCGTTCGGTAACTCGCTTTTTGTTTTTGGATGGGAAAAATGCGAGGAGATAAAAACAAAGTTGGATACTATTTATGGAAACATTTCGCCATCTATGACCACAGTTAGATATTGTTTCAACGAATTTAAACGTGGGCGAAGATCCGTTTTTGATAGGAGCGACCAGGAAGCCTTGCAAACGTTGTTATCCAGGAAATCATTTTACGAATTTTTTTAGGAAAAGGAAGAACGATCACTGGACAATACTACAGTGAGTTATTGAACCGCTTCGACAAAAAATTGAAGGAGACACGGACGCATTTGGAGAAAAAGAAGGTGCTTTTTCAACACGATAACGCACCGGCACATTCATCTGGAGTTGTTGCCGCCAAACTGCATGAATTACATTATGAACTGCTGTCCGCACACCCTGTACTCACTCGATTTGACTCCCTGCGACTTCGTCTTGTTCCCTACCATGAAGAAATGACTAGCGAGAAAAAAATTTAGCTCAAACGAGGAAGTCATCGCCGAGACAGGGGAATTTTGGAAAGTTCGACAAATCCTATTTTTTGGACAGGTTAAAAAAATGGCAGGGACGTTGGGAGAAGTGTATCTTTCTAAAAGAGGACTATGTTGAAAAATTAAAAAAAAACCGGCCTTTGAATATGCGATATCATCATTATCATANGAATTTTGGAAAGTTCGACAAATCCTATTTTTTGGACAGGTTAAAAAAATGGCAGGGACGTTGGGAGAAGTGTATCTTTCTAAAAGAGGACTATGTTGAAAAATTAAAAAAAAACCGGCCTTTGAATATGCGATATCATCATTATCATAAGGTCGTCAGTCTTAAGACTGGTTGGACACGTGCCTCCACTCTTTCCTATCCTGAGCTAATCTTGGCATTTCCTTAAAACTAAAACATCCCACATCCTTAACTATTTGCAAACAGTAATCTAATCTAGATCTACCTCTACCCCTCCTAACTCCCGCCTCTGCCTCTAATATGTCTCTGACTAGACCTTCATGTCTGAGAAGGTGTCCCACCAACCTATCTCGCCTATTTCTTATTGATTTCCATAGAGTCCTATGTTCTCTCTCTTTCTAATACCTCTTCGAGCATGTTGCTAGCATCGAACTCTAAAGAAAGTTCAACATTCTCAGGAATTTAGAAAAGTAAAGACGCTTGTTTAAAAATATGATTCCAACCAGGCAGTTATAAAACAGACCATGATATTTTGCGTACCTAAGCAACCTCTAACCGCTGCACTGCTTACTTTTATTCGGTTATTATCTCTTTTCACTTGTCTATTCTACTCATAAAGCATTTCCTAACTTAACAAAACAAAGGCGTGTTCAGAGCACAGCAATGATTACAATCCCAAGTGGAAACAAGAAAGAAGATACCTACGTCCATTCACACACATAATTTGTTGCAGACTTTGCCAATTTTGATTGTCGCGACTATACTCACACTATTTTTCTCTTAATAATCTTGAACATGAGTGTTTTGGGCACAAAATTATTTATTTTGAGAGCCCTTTCAAGTTTCAGTTTGAAACTCGATAGTTCAAAATTTCGTGAATACGTGAAGAAAATAAAACACTGTTTATAACTAACCTAAATGTTTACTGAATTTACGGTGTACAAGAAAAGGAATTAGAGCAAAAATAAATCGTTTGAGTGATGGTATAGAACTACTGTTTCGGCTAGTGGTCAAGTACTTATATTAACGTTGAATTGTAGAGACGGGGTTAACAAATACACAAAGAAATATACAAGTCTTCGTAAACAGTTAACAACGACCCGAAAATAATATAAACATGAATTTGCAGGCCAGATGACAATAATAGAAATATGAATCATTTGAAAATATGGAAAATACAGCCTAGATGGGAATTTAATGATCCATGCAATATAAGGTATTCAGGTACCTGCACAAATCAACGTAAACGGAAACTTTAAACCTAAGTAAATAAATGCAATAACCAAAATACAAAATAAGAATACATACAATGTAGAAATCTTCCCGAAGTGAGTTACTTTTAATATGAAATATTCTCAATTTTTTACCCACTACACACTTCCTCAAATTAGCTTAGTGGTCAAAGCATTGGCGCGTAAAGCCAAAGAGCCCGGGTTCGATTCCCGGCGGGGGTGTGACAACAGCAACAAAAATTTTTCCTCATTAATTTGAGGAAGTGTGTAGTGGGTAAAAAATTGAGAATATTTCATATGAAAATAAGAATGTTGAACCAGAAAAAGACAAACATAAACGAATACTGGATTTTGTTACATACAATTAAATAAAGCTTAATTTGAATAATAAATGTTATCATCGCTATAACAATGAGTATATATAGGTATCAAATTCAAGGACAAATTTTGTAAATAATCTTTTTTCTTTCCATTCCTTTTCAATAAACTGTATGATTACTGAGCATGAAATGGGATAGCAGAAATAAAATAAAAATTTGTTTCTAAATGCACGCGTTTTGTTTTCAGTTTTATGTTATTTCTTTAAAGCCGCCATACAGTTTTGTTAGCGAACGATTTGAAACTCTTCCAATATTCGAAAGCGAAGTCAACTTGATGCTTGCCTTGCGTTTGATGTAGGGTAACTTGTACAATTTCTCAAGTCGTAAAAGTTTTGAGTGCCTTCGGAGCTGAAAGTTTTCGCGAAAATTACCAAATTCACATCGCGAATGTCTGACCTCCTGTTAATAGCCAACTTGTAACTTATGACTCTTTTCCAGAGCCAACGTAAAATTATTCACGGAATAATTCTTTAAAGTGTAAGCTTTTCCAAACTCAAACAACAATCTTCTAAATGGAAACAATCGTTGCCAACGTGATGGATTGAATGGGCGCAATCTACTGCGATAAAGTTGTAGCAGGTAGTAACTAGAAAACTTTTGCATCTCGCTTTTACTTTATATGTTATAGCTTCAAATGTGTACCAACATACCAACGTGAGTCGTAGAATTGTACGCGTGTCAAAGTTCCTAAAAAAAAGTATTAAAAGTTCCTACAAAAAAAGTATTAGGCGAGTTCACAACATTTTTCAATTTGATGAACAAAACTTGGTCTACACGAGAAATAAGGAACATAAAGTAAGGAGTCAAATTCTGCATTTGTTTAATCAGGTCTCGAACATAATCATCATCATAAAGTCGTCAGTCCTAAAACTGAGCCAATTCTCGCGTTTCCGTAAATCTAGAACAACCCAAATCCTTAACTGTTTGCGTAAGTAAGTGAGTAACACAGTAATCTAATCTAGGTCTACCTCTACTCCTCTTAACTCCTGTTTCTGCCTCTAACATATCTCTGATTAACCTTTCTTGTCTGAGAAGGGGTTCTACCAACCTAAACCGCCTATTTCTTACTGACTTCCATAAAATCCTCTCCATCTTCTCTATCCACGGTATCATCATCATTTGCCTGTAGAATCACATTTCGAACACTTTTGCCCCTTTCTTTTCCGCCGCACCGACCGTCCATGTTTCGCACCCATACAGTACCGCGCTCCAAACATACACCTTTAACAATCGCGACTCGACCCTGCGCTATCCTCCGCGTTATATCCCTACTACTCCTTCCGTCCTGACTTATCTGACTTCCTAGATACCTAAAATCAACCACTTTTCGGGCATACAAATTATTTATTTAACACGTATTTTTTATCTAACAATAGGGTTATTTAAATCACTCTTTACAACTCTCATTCACCCCTTATTTGTATCTACCGTCTTTTATTAGCTAGGTCCTTTCGGACGGTTTCGGTTATTAATAAACTCCAGAAACATTCCTTAAATTATTTATGTGATGTAGTATTATCCGCTGCATAATTATGGTTTTCGGCTGTCGCCTCACGAGTGTTACCAAAAGTATCGCCGGTATAGATCGCCGCCTGTGGCATTCGTTCATAACAAATTACAAGAAGCTCAATTTCAATCATGATTAAATTATGATTGCATATAGATATCAAAGCTAAACCGAAGGTAAAACACAATTTTATATCAGGCTTTCTCAGAGTAGATTGTTTGTTAATTAATCTTTAAATCCCCAATCCTCTGCATTCAAAAATTGCGATATTAAATTATTTTTGTCGTCGATTTGACTTCGATTTATACATGTAAGCAGTTTGGTCGCCCACATCTCCCACACACATCTAACCACTGCCACCAAAATGGTCTTATGCATGAACAACCCCGAAGACCTACCCAATACACCACCGGTGGGTGCACGTGTGACGTAAGAAAAATTCCAAAACAAAAACGCAAGCTTTTTTGGCTCTTTTTTTGACGTGACAACGTCTTATAATTCGATGGAACCGGCTGCACGCACGAAAAAACATGACTCATGCGGCGTTACCTCGCTCTGAGGCGTTCCATTTAAGGCTTGAAGTGCAAGCGAGAGCGCGGAACGAGCGACAAAGAGGCACAATCGGCCTCCGCGTTCGGCAGCGTTCGACATCTGTCTCTCTCCTACTTGAGTGAGCGATGCGTCCGCGTGGACAGCTGCTATACAATAATACATTTCCATTTACCTCCTTCTCTATATCCATACAAAATATCTATCAAACAAATAAAATTAAAATTTTCTTTTGAAAAATGAAACCATTCCATCAGTATTTTCTTATGACGTTGTCACGTTCAATTATCGTCAGTAAACCGACTTTACAGACAACCGATTTTTTTTATTTATATGAATATATTGATTAAATATACCACCGCATGCGTGACGTTTTGAACACACTCCCGCGTACTCCCTATCGTTTCCGGTTAACATTCCATTCCATCCCATTTAACGTAAGTTTAGCTGCAACGAAAACCTTGCAGTGGTTAATTTGGTTTTCTATTCGGAGTAAACGATCGACCGACGCTCACGTTGCATCGCGGCGATTTTCACCAAGCCATCCGACTGAAGGAGATTCAATTACAACTAGGAGATCGTTTGTCACCACGATTCCGAAGCAAGTATACAACATGTAGTGGTACTACGTCATAACTGCTTGCGACCACCCCGAGTGCTCTGTGTAATTATGCTCTCGGATGGGGTGGCCTGTAATTAAAATAGTTTTTGCCTCGCGCTCGGTACGAAACAGGAATTGCGCGCCCACATGATTTATTGTGCAATCGATCTGGCTTACGTTCAGCCGAAATCTCTGAACGGTATTTGCAGGTCTCTCAAATATTACGAACAATTTAGGTTTATAGTTCGTGTTTTAGTGTCTCTATTTCAATAGCGATAGATAATATTTGACGGTGGCTTATTGCTTAACCACAACTGTCTATTGTAAATTATCATCGACAGTGCCCAATGTCTCACTTATTTCGATATAAATCTATACGATTTGGTATTTTTAAATGGTAGGAAAACAGGGGATGATTTATAGTAGGAAAATAATAGTAGTAGTAGTAATTAATAGATTATAGCGACAAAAAAATGTAAAATAAACACTTCTTAATAAAAAAATTAAACCGCCGAAAAACTGAAAAGCGAAAAATAATAAACCTTTATTTTATTAACCTTAATCACTAAGTTGTTTAACTAATGTAACTATACCAAAGCAATTTTGAATCGGCGCTAAGTAATCAATGAACAAAGCTCAGCAAATTAATCAAATTAACAATGCAATGGTTATTTCTTTAAATTTAAGGTAATTTAGTGATCTTTGTTTATTGATTGTTTAGCACCTGCTCAAAATTACTTAAGTATATAGTAAAAGTTTGTTATTCACGGTTTCCTTATTCGCGTTTTCATTATTCGCGGATGCAATCGGTAAATCGGTGTCATTTATTAAGGGAATTGACTGCAGTAGACCGCTCGTGACTAGTGTGAATTTTTCCGAAAACATGGGTTTCTATTCTAAACATTGCGATTTAAAGCTGCGAGATAAATATCTAATTTTTTGTATGGTAACAGACAAACGTTCACACTAACTCGGTACGTTTTTGGTTTTCAATAATACGGTCATTAAAAGCTTTTACAAGTGCTTAAAGTTGGCGCTTCTTGTAGGNTATGCGCAAAGTGAAAAGTAGCACGTAGAGTTTCTGTAGCTATGTGACACACTGCTTTCCACAAAAAAAATTACAATAATTAACAAGTAAGAGATTAATACGTAAAATCACATACGTATATATAATTAAAAGAATTTTAGTGTCTTTAGTACAATTATTAATAAAAATAATTAAAAAATACTGTTTAAACAATTAACGAAATTTATGTGCCAACAACAATACAAACAGATGGTAAAAATAAAACAGAACAACCGAACCACACAAAGAAATAACAACAACAATAATAATAACAATAACAATAACAATAGCAATGATAATAATAATAATTTATAACAGGAAACGAGACGGTTGAACGTAGAGACACGGATGAATTAAATTCTGATAAAAAACTTTAAAAACTTTTGGGTGTTTCATTCCCACCAGCCAGTAATTCTGGTGGGAGGACAGTCCCTTCGGACTGTGCCGGAAGATAGGGCGGAAGACCCTCTTCAGCCTGCTTTCAGGAATCGTGGGAATGGGTGGGTGGTGGTTCGGGTGAGAAAGTTGAGACGGACGAAATGAAGACAGAAGAGAGTGAAAGATTATCTGTGGAATATTACTGCCTAAGCATTTGCCTAAGTGATCCAAGGAAACCACAGAAAAACTTGGACCAAGGCAGACGAACCCAGAATCGAACCAGCGTCCTCCCTAAAGCTAAGCAATGGTCTAGACCCCTAGACCATGCCGCTCGGTTAAATTCTGATAGGGATGTTAGGAGTATTTATAGTAGGAAAATATTAGTAAAATTAGATAGAATACTCAAGATAGACAAAGACTGGCAATAGGGGTTGAAAACACGAGCTTGCAGAAATACGAAGAATTGAAGAGGTTGAACAGTATAGAATCTTAGGTAAGGTAATTAAGGGGAAAGCCAGCTATCAGTAAAAGGTGCATGCAGAAACGGTTGCAGTTAGATTTCTAGGTAAAGGTGATTAGAGACAATAGAATAGAAATAGAAAGGAAACAAAGGCACGCAAAAGATAAGAAGTCGTACTCTACATTGAAGAAATATTATGCATTATAACAGATATAAAATTAGGAAAAATATATGTACAAAATATTTACACAAAAAAAAACAATAAAAGTTCTTTCGCCACACAACCAAGGTTTTCATTAACGGTTTATATAAAAGTCATAGAAGATTTACGTATACACTATGTCTGATAAGTACCCCGGAAAAATTAAGGGAAAAGAAGGAACATGAAAAATAAATACAGTCAAAACCGTTTACTACGACATCGTTTACAACAACATACCGGTTATATTGACCAAAATCATAGGTCCCGGCTTAATTCTGTTCGACCGCCTTATAAAAAACACTGGTTTTTACGACATTGGTTATTACGACATATCTCTTTAAGCGACTACATTTAACTGATATTTTCGGAGAATTATCTGTTAGAACGACCAGCTGTATTTTAAGCATTTCAATAGATAACAGTATCCACATCTGGTACAGTAAATGACCATTAAGATCGCAAAAGTAAACAAAAACTTGTCGAGTTTAGGGTCTATTGTAATACTCAGAATATCTGCTACTGAAGCTAAGGAGTTTGTTGATGCAGATAACTCTATTGCAATTTGTGCACCAGCTACGGAAGATGATATTGTACAAGAAGTTCAAGAGGAAAATGACGAACAGGAAGAGACTGAAGAACAATTTACAGTGCCAACTTTGAATGATGGTCTCAATGCTGTCAGTGTATTACGAAAAATTGTTTTTTATTCTAATGAACAGTTTCATATGCAGGGAAATTATGATGATACATTAATTAAAATTAAACGTGAACTACAAAGTCTGTACGCACGACAGAAGTGTTCCAAACAGACTAAAATTCCAGATTTTATTAATATAGAAAAATGATAATTATATGTACGTAATGTCTTTTTATAATACGTTTTATGTAAAATAAATAAAATGTAGTTTTATTTTATATATGAATATATTAATCACACATTCAATAATAGGTATTAAGTACTTAATAGCAACGACACCGGCTACTACGACTATCGGTTTTTACGACCAAATATGAGTAGTCCCTTCGATGCCGTTATGACAGATTTTGACTGTATGTAGAAAGAGCCATATCACCCCACTCAGTGATATTCATAAACATGAGGGTAGTGACTTTACCCAAAACCGGATCAGGATTACCTAGTGTAATTATGTAACGAGGCGTCCCTTCCTGCTGTGATGGAGTCCCGTACACGGACAAGGAAGGAATGCACTGCCGGTTATTTCATACGGTGGCGGTAGCGAAACAATTTGCAAAAGCAACTTAGGTACATCGTACATCCTGATAGGTGTAGTGTATTTAGTTAATGGTATGAATGTAAGGAATTCTCGGAATCGCTGTTTGCTGTGCAATGACTCGAATACTCAAACTGGGATTGTATTATATTAATCGCAAGTACCATCTCGATGCCGTACCACACTTCCTGTATGGTGTATTCTCAGTGCACCATCCATATCTAACCACCATGTCCGCATAGTCTGCGTGTGATTCATTATTGTTCGCTTTATATTTTCAAAATAAATTTATTTAGTGGTAACAGCAGCATATCCTTACTCAGCATACGGTAACTACGTAGTACAATTAGCATGTCTGCGTACCAGCTGCTGCGAAGGTCACGGGTACGTACGTGTGTTTCACGACTTGACGCTTTCAGTAACGAAGGGCAATAAGATGACGTGGCCCCCAACGTGACGAGTGTTCTCACTCATTGACGGTTTGTTAACTGCGTACATTTTGTGCTTAGTTTTACACCCCCTACATTGTTGCGTTATCGCGAGATGCACTCTATAGTGCCTCCAGGTTTTACATTTTGTGGAAGCACTTCGTGTAGTATATAATTCGTACGCATACGGACATGCACATATATGCAAAAAACTCAACATTTCTATCGTCGCTGTCGATTAACCAAAACTAGGTCAACCATCAAACTCGGACCAAACTGCTAGATAAACATTTTGCATTTAATCCAAGTAAATAATTATAGTATAAATACTATGTAAATATTTTGAATAAATCAGTCTCGACTTCTGACTTGGCCTCGCAAATAGTTACATCAACATCCAACTCCAGTCTTGCAAATAAACTGGAGACTGGCAACACTATCTGTTAGATAGATAGATAATGTGTTTATTGGCCTTCATGGTTTACATCACTATCTGTTAGCTTTACGCACGCAGTGTAGCGCCATCTGGTGGGTATTTACTGCTACTAAAGTCTTTCATCTGTGAAACAAGGCCTTAAAAAGGTATTCAAAGTAGTCTAACTTAATCGACGAAATAGCTTCCATACGAAATAGTCATCTAAACCAATTAATAAAAAAGTTTAAGTCGTTAAATCGATAAATTTATTGAGACTGCGTATCCAAGCAGTCTTTCATATAATGAAACACGTATCGTACCTAATAGAAAAAACTATAAAGAAAATTACTTTTTACTATTTTTCAATACATAAGCGGCCTGCAAAATGTTTTTCACGGTGTTAATTTTTTGAGAACATTTGTTCAAAATAAACTACTTTTATACGAGATTGATAAAAAACGTAGTTGATTTTTTTACGTACAGACATGTGTACCTCTTTCTTTGAAACTGTCAAACGGTGCTTGGGGAAATAAAAGTGCATATCATGTTTGAAAATATATTTAAGTATCATAGCAAAAGCGAAACCTTAATCTATTCAGTTACAAAGCGTGTTTTATATGAACGCAGAAAGGTATATTTATCCCATACAAAGTGAAAATTGAAATTGATCTTTTCGTAGCTGTCTAAACTGAAAACATATAACACGGTATCAACTTCGCTGTAAGTGACATTTTTTTTATCATTTATTTTGATACAAATGGGAAAAGCAACAAACTATTTACTTATAATAAATAGTCAAATTTCTTCCCAAGAATATTAGGTGTTAAAAATATATTGCTTTTATTGTTTATTTGACTAAGAAGTAAACGTTCATGATAAATAGAGGGTGTAACAGAAATAAATACCGAGCTTTAGAGGGTATACTAGATGCAGTAAACAATCGTACGGCGAGTTCAGTAACGTTTTTACAATAATTTTCAATCTGAAGCCGGTTCTGTGCGTGAATTGGCAACATAGATATATAATACTGAAACATTGCCGATTTTATCGAACAAATATAAGCAAATAAGCTTAATCAATTTAGAACTACACATGTAACTAAATCAATTAAATAAATATTCACATAACTATGTAAACATAAAAACATAAAAGAAAGAAGAAGTCAAATAAGTCTCAAAAAATTTCGCAATTATGTACGACATACGAATTTGCGACGCACTAATAATGATGATTATTATTATTCAAAACTCCGGCCTGCGTGAAGCAAATTTGTCTATAACAACGCCCTATGCAGTACTTTATTTCTTTCGAAACTACCTTACCTAGTTCACTTGCGGCTAGAAATCAGTTTCAAGCAAGACTTGCACTCGCTGCAAATGATAGGGATACAGCAAATGTTTTTTTATTTGTCACACTGTCACATGAGAGGAGCCAACGCTATACTGTATACATATTTAATGTAATGCATATGTTTTTGTGTCTTCATTAGTAATTCCTCTCCGCATTTGATTGATCGAAATAAAGTTGTATTTTTCTGGTGTTTAGTAATTAATTNAAACGAATAGTTATTGAAACAATTATAAAACTTTTATAATTTTAGTCCATTTATTTCTATTTGCATTTTATTTTGTCAATATTATTTTTAAGTTATTCATAGTCATACTAGTTAACGAACGACGATGGAAGTTTCTCTTTTTAAAAAGATATCCAAAATTTGTAGTTACACTTTATTTAAAAGAACTTCAAAATTATTATAATTGTTAATTAAGATTAAAAACAATTTGCCGTTCGCGAATTAAGTATTACAGCAATATGCCATGCACGTGAACTACAATACATTAATTAGTTAAAAAGGCTAAAACAAAGCTTATATACTACCCAAGAAATAGTCTAGTTTGCACATTATTGGGAATTAGTTGTCGGTGTGAGAAACGCGCTGATTATTATCCATTCACATCGATAACTTACTCGGCCACTAGAGTCATTTTACAACCCTGTCAGTTTGTAACTTTCATCTGGTATTTCCAAATTTCTAGGTAGACTTGCCGGCAACATCTGTACATAGACCAGTTCATTTATGTTCAATGTACATGTAGATTGTATTATTAGTAAATAAGAGTCTGATCTATGTATCCCAATTGTATTTATATTCGCATTTTCAGTAACCAAACAGAGTCTTCACAAGCCTTTCACAACATTAACATCATTCATTATTCATTACAAAAGTCGCTGTCTTAAACATTCAAAATTATTCAGTCAATCTTATCTCTTTTTATTTAATTAGTTTTTATTTCATCATAAGTTTCCATGGTAGTTTAAGTTTTGTATTTATTTGTATATATCCGTATTTTTTAAGTGAATTAAATTCTTTAAACCAATTAGAGGAGTTGATTCATTTTAATGTGGTACAGCAGTACACCGGAAGAGCCATCAATCACGTGCTTTTCCTTACAGCAATGGTTTACTTAAAGAATACTACCTACTATAATATACAACCTACAGAAATTTCACTACTTTTTTATATTAACTTGAAATATTAAATATTATTTGTTGGCCTTCTCATTACAAAATCTCTGAAGACTACTCATTCAACCATTGCAACACGGTGGCACACCGTTTCCCCTTTCTCCAAGGATTCGTTTGCGTATATGAATCCACCCGATAATCTTTTAAGGTCTCGGGGGTGTCATAAATCAGCAAACTGCGCCGTTGGTAATCCTCGTTTAAGACTTATGGACTCGGTAAACCATTAAGTAACACAGAATCGCGTGAAAACGCTAACTGTACGAACATTGCCGTTATATTACAGGTGCAATATTAGCACAGTTCTTAGCCACACGTTTTCATTTAGTTACGTATGTAAATAGCAAGTTTTGTGTTTCAACAGATTGAAATAGCGGTTTGACTCATGACAAAAAAATAATTGTTTTTATTAAATGATTTATAAATTTATAAAAAATAGATACTTGCTTATGAGTATTTATGGAGAGTTATATAGGATGTAATACAAATGTTTGTATGTCCGATACTTCACCGTTTTCGAGAAAACGCAGTTAAAAGTACAGGTAAATTATATTCCAGCCCTGCTACAGAATGACGACGCGCAACGCCGCACTCAAGCAGCTGGTAATTACCAGGATCAGTGTAATATTTGTTTTGTATTTTTAGATATGTATTGTTTACATGTTAGATTAGATTAAGTGTGATTAAGGGTGTTTATGTTAACATTCCACCTCTAGTTGCCGTTTATTATTTTATTGCAGAGGAGCCGTTACGTGAGGTTAGTTTGAGTCACTCCATACCCTTCAATAAGTACGAGAGAGTAAGCAGTAATGACCCATATTGCTATCTCTTTTTCTTCTCCCTTCCACTCCCATATCAAGCCCCTTCATCTCGTAGACAAGCGAAGCCTCTCTCGCAACTTAAATAATACCTACGAAAATTTTCGTTACTACGTTCGCAATACTACTGGGTTTGGCTGTGGAAGAGGGAACTCACTTACGAAATGGAAGGGATAAGGAAAGGAAAGAATCATCTCACTCGCACTCGCAGGATCAATGAGGAGCTCCGTGGCTATACCTGAGGAGCACTCGGGAGTCAAAAGAGCCGAGTTTGCCCGGCTCTGTTTTATTGAATGAGACAATAGGTGTGCAGTTCAATAGTTTAATTCAGCAATAGGTACAATATCAAAGATTATTTATTAGTGTAGGTCAGCATGTCACCGTAGAACAGTAAAAATATGATACTTATTTACAGGTTTGAATAATATAGAAGCTGTAGGGGCGAAATGCTTGATTTCAAAGAAAATAATCCCCAAAATAGTGTACAAGAAATAACAAGGCAAATAAGGTCCTTTCATGTGACAGTGAGACAAATTTTAAGAAAACAGTTGCTGCATCTCTATCGGTTGCAGCGAGTGCAAGCCCTATTGCTTAAAACAGATTTTTTGTTCAGCCGTGAGCTAATTTGTGTATGTAGTTTCGAAATAAAAGTGCTGCGTAGCCTAATGTTTTTCATAAGGTGTTGTTAACAGACAAATTTACTTCAGAGAGAATGAATTTTAAATATCCACCATTATCACTTTTAGCTCGATACAAATTCGCGTGTCATAGATACATCTTTCGCGATTACAAGAACTGCTTTCACTAAATATATGACAATATCTCAATGATGTCGTAGAATTTGCCTTAATAAAATTACAATTATCTGAATGATATTTACCGACCAATGTTTACGTAACCGACGTTTTTTATTTCTGTTGTACTCTTAACACACGTTGACGTGTAATTTACGTAGTGCTGCGTGCTGTCAGTTTTGAACAAAGTCTCTTATTTAACGTATCGATTTAGGGCGGCTAAAAATTATGGATAGTACTAAATTGTGTATATTCATCGTTCGATAATTGGCAATCTCTATCCATGTATCAGCACTATGTTATTCGGTAGACACCTATCTTGCCAATTCACGCACAGGGACTTCGGACTGTAAATTATTGTGATTTTCATAACAAAATTTTTGCCTTTAACCATGCTACTGAATACACAGTGTCATTGTTTATGCACCTAGTTTACACCCTCTGAAGCTAGGCACTTATTTCTGTTACACCCTGTATATGCTACAAACCTGGATGAAAGAAACGACTTCTAACGTCTTCTAAAAGTTAAGAAATATTGAAATCCGTTTGGTCGTTCAAAGGATCTGAACTGTAAAAATCGTATGTAAAATATACAAATTGCTTTACAGCACAGTCAAAACGCGCCTCTATAAAGGATACTGTACAGCATACGTGGACTAAAATCCGCTGTGGACATACGGGAATTGGTCGGTTGGTGTAAATTCCTACCAAAATGTTCTAATTTGCCTAAAAGCACATAAATCATTAAGAACACAAATCAGTCGCACAATTAGGTACTTGTAAAATACTAGAAAAACTGACGCTCAAAGCTTAGACGTGTTTAGACTTTTTTTTGTTGAAGGCGACTCGACCCTGCGCTATCCTCTACTTTATATCCCTAGTACTCCTTCGGTCCTGACTTATCTGACTTCCCAGATATCTAAAATCGGCCTCTTCTTCTAATTTTTCCTCTCCTATTTTTATATTCGCTCTTTCCCTACTTTTCCTTCCCTTGCATACCAGTATTTTTGTTTTAATTTTATTTATTTTCATACAGTACTGTTTTGTCAATACCGCTTCCATTTTATTTAAAGCTATCTCTAACTACTCCTTGTTAGATACTAATACTCCTATATCATCTGTAAATTTAAGCGTTCTAATCTTTTGCCCCTGTATATCTATCCCTACAGTTGTACTGTCTTTAATGGTGTTGATCGCGTCTTCGATGTATAGATTAAAAAGTAGCAGTGATGGTATTGGTATCATTGTCTGACTCCCTACCTAATATTTGCTTCTCTACGTTGCAGCTCCATCTCTATAACTGCCTGTTGCTCTTTGTACTTTCAAAAAATTTTTGATGGTCCAGTTTTTGACCTTCCTCGGTCCCCATCTAGATTGCGGTTCGCCATTTGCCGTACATAAATTCCGTCCGGAGAATTGTTATTGACATATTTAAATTCTATCCGATATATAGTTTTATGTCCACGCTCGTCTTAACAAAAAAAGGAAGGATATGATCACAACAACAGTCACTTCGGTTTTGTATTCTTTTCGTACCGTAACCTTCTGATCCTCATCTAACTAATTGTAAGACAAACAATTTAATCACTGACATAAGGTTTTATTTTCGCTTATGAAACCTCCGAATTACATTTGTTGGATTGAGTGAAGGTAAACTCATTTTCCAGCTCATAATAAGTAGCAATAGCCTAATATGAATATACTAATAATAATAATAATTGAAAAACAATCGGTGTACCACCCAAGAAACGAATATTCCCTCTATACTGCAAGTTTCCACTAATTGTGTCATACATTTTGGCACCATTAGTATAATGCGACGTAAACAAAATAAAATAATTTAGATACACGAAATTTGTTATTTTTACACCACATTTCCGTAGAACTGTATCTCGTTATGATCGTTTATTAGAAAAACCAAACACTTACAACAAGCTTAAACCATTCCGAGTCTGCGAAAGTGCATTGTGGACCTTCGAAAACACATAAATTTTGTATTGTCGATAAATTGAACTGGAAAACCCATTTCATTGCTGTTAGAAAAGCCTTAGTGAAGCAAAGTTTTACATCACAGGTAAAACAAATTTACTTGATATGTAGGTATTATACTTCATTTACTTTCTCTAGCAATTTTCCCCTTCCAATATCTTGGATGCGCGCTGGCAAAATCGTAGGTAGAGAGAAAAAAGCTCATTATACTCTCGACTCTTGTTCATTAAACATACTTTTTCATACAGTACCTACCAAAAGTTTGGTTCAATCATGAATAGTAGTGCGAGTCGAAAACAAACGTTAAAGCCTTTAATATGTCTTGAAATATAAATAAATATCTCGTTGATATTTTTAGTAGTAAATGGTACCAATAACAGCACATTTGAGCAATGCAATTGTAGTGGATAAAATGGTCAATTTTTCCGTGCAGTACTGTACGGATTATACGCTCCTCACCGGTTAAGAGTTTGGCCGAGAGTT
>NW_020439079.1:1079629-1084272 GCF_000699045.2 Agrilus planipennis
TGCGTTCCATTGGAACTTCCATTCCTGAACCCAATGGAAATCCTAGTGTCAATTCTTTATTTTTTACCTTTAATTATTGTTGGTGGTAATTAAATGACATTCTTTTTAATCAATATGAAATATGAGGTTTTTCGACGAAAAAAAAATATGAATTACATGACAGTTATTATTCCAAATAATGTATTGTTTATTATTTTTTCAATTTGCTTTGATAAACACATTAACTTCAGCACGTTTTTCTCCATTTTTTTAATAAGTTTTAATCATCTCAAACCAGATCTTCTCCATTTTTAGGTACCGAATTGTTATTGTGTTTTTCTAATTTTCCACGGATGATTGTTTTTATTTTTTTGTCATCGCAGTTTGGAAATTTTTGTTTAACGCAATCTAAAAACAAATAGTTATTTTTATTACATTTAGAAATCTAATACCCATGGAATTTTAAAATATTCAAATTTTTTAACTGAAAAACTTACCGAACAAATATTTTAATTTCCTCTCATTCAGTTTCTGTTTTTCTCGAAGTTCCCCTTCCTTTCGATGCCTATGCAAATTCGAAGTCAGACCAGTCATGGAAGAAGTCGTCATTTCGTCTTCAGTGAACAATGCCACCATAAGGTCATTAATAAATTTGGAGTCTGATGATATGTTGCACTTTGATATGTTTATTTAATTTTCTTCAATACATTGTGATTAAGGTTGTTAATTAAATTAATAAATAAAAATTTACTTACAAAATTGTCTGCAATTTTCTGCTGTTGATTTTTTTGCCCAGAATTTTCGTCATCAGCATGCTCCTCTATATTCTGGCATAGTATGGGTTTGCCCTGTTGTAGCTTGTGAATCTCGTTTGCATATTTCGCTTGCTGAGCCATTTTTAACAATACTGTAAGTGATCTACTTATTTCATTTGGTGAAATATGACCAATTAGCCTTTTGTGACGTGGTAATTTTATATTATTGATGAAGCGGAGACAGTAAGCAACAACCCGCTCTAGTGTTGATAATAAGGAAAATTTTGATAAAATTTCTAAATTACCTATTTCAATAGAAAGATTAATGACATGTCTTTCTTTCAAGTTTGTATTGTCATGTGGTTCCGATTCAACGTGCCAACCCTTTGGCCGGCAGTGCGGTGCTATCTTGTCGGCTATAGCGTTGAGCCGATGTANAGTTTGGCCGAGAGTTTTCTCCTTCCTTTTCTGGCCTAGTGCTGTTCTTTTCTACTTTGCGCCGGTCAAACTGAAGGTCACATCGCTATAGAAAATAAACAAAGTATAACTATATAGCAAAATCTTTGAAAAATCTAACTCTGAAGTTGAAAATAAATTATATTTTATTTCTACCATATATTAGCGTTTGAATACAAAATTGCAAATTGTATTAATTCCGCCCCAATAAGCAAAATTGGTCACATAAATCAAATTTTGATACGTAATAATAATGCCACCCAACATTAACAAAATACTCGAAAGTCTTTATATTTCATATAAGCTCATTAATAATCATTTCTGCTTCATTAGTCAATCGCTCATATTACATTATACACATTCATTTGTGCTAAAATAATTTTATAAAACTATCAGTCATGTATGCATGGACGGTGTGACCCAAGAGGTGTGGCTTTTATTTTTAAAACCGAAATGGCTTAATTCACCGAAAGCAGAAACAATCGATAAATTCGGTAAATAATATTAATTTGAAACAAATAATGTACATTAGAACATTCAAAGTAAAATCGCTCAGATTAGTGGCGCCCAAAAAAGCCATTCCGAGGAAAAAGGCGTTAGGGGCCGTTCAAGTATTACGTAAGCAATTTTTTTGCAATCATTAACCCATGAAAGCTCTTAATAGGAGGGGTACATGCATTTTTAATGTGTTCTGGTTTCTTTATTGAATCATGAACAGTAGTTATAAGCCCCTGAAAATACGTTTGGTTTTCAAGCATAGATAAGTATGTTGTAATATGTGTTCAAACCAAAATCGATTAGATTTTGTAGAAAATTCGAAAAATTAAAAAAAAAGAAGTACTGCCGACGTAATCGCCTTCCACACTTCCTCATCCCTCACGTCATCAAAAATAAGCAAAGCAAAGACCTCCTCGCCCCCCGTAGTGCTTACGTAATACTTAAATGACCCCTTATTGTGAAAGAGACATGCAGCTATTTTTAACTTACAACCATTCGTGAATGCTGTAATCAAATTCCAAATATCAATCCTTTCTTTTGACTTCGTCAAATCAATCTTGTTACACTTAATTCAACATGAAACAATAAAATAAATAAAGTTATGAGAGCAACAACTGGTAACAACAAAGTTTGAGTATCGCAATATAGAAAAATATTTTTAAAATTTCCAAACTACGATCCCTAAGTGGGAGATGCTAATACTAAATGATAAAAGGGCAAGTAACGACCAAGAGAAGGCAGACTAGTCTATAACGCCTTATTCCACAATTTTCTCTTCGCCTTAACTTCAGAGGTCTCTTACCTTGGAAGTAGTTAGTGTTTCATTCTTTTTTAAATATATTTCGTACTAAAACAGTCAAACTGATCGATTTCTGTAGTTGAGGTTAAGCCATTTTTAAATGACAGCAAAATCCTTAAGCTTTTAGGGCAACAAATTAATCAATCAGTATTTAAGTCCTTATGATCAGTATCTTAACCCCTTTTGGATTATGTTACCTTACACTAAGTCATACGTTAAATATGCAAAAATCAACTGCATCATCGATGTATTGATGAAGTTGTAAAAATGGTTGTGTTAGAAATACACATAGATTTTCGCACTTCTATGTTATACAACTAATGATGACTGAATGTAGGATAGCGGTGGAAACTTTCTAATGCATTCATAAATAAACACATTGAACTCTATGTGTCATCATCATCATCATCATAAGGTTGTCAGTCCTAAGACTGGTTAGACATTCACCTCCATTCTTTCCTATCCTGAGCTAATTTTCGCATTTCCCTAAAACTATAATAGAACAACCCACATCCTTAACTATCTAATATAGGTATACATCTACTTCTCCTTACTCCTGCATCTGCCTCTAAGATATCTCTGACTAGCCTTTCATGTCTGAAGAGGTGCCCTATCTTCCTATCTCGCCTATTTTTTATTGACTCTCATAGAGTCCTCGTTTCACCAATTCTTTCTAATGTCTCTTCAATTCTAACCTCCTCTATCCACGGTATCCTTATCATTCGCCTGTAACACCACATTTCAAACGCTCCTAACCTTTTCTTTGCCGCTGCGCCCACCGTTTATGTTTTGCACCCGTGCAGCGCCGTACACCTTTAACAACCTTTTTCGAATTGAAGGCGACTCGACCCTGTGCTATCCTCTGTTTTATATCTTTACTACTCCGTCCATACAAAATGCATGAAAGTATACTTAATAACTCTGAATGCAACCCTGGCAAATTTGAATAGACGTGAGCATAAAGTACCACCTTCGGATTGTCTAAGAAAGACTGCGATGTCCACGTGATCATGCGTTCACGTGTTTTGGTTTTTAGTCCATCTTGAAATTAAATAGAGTAGGTATATATAGTTGACCCCTTAATTATAACAATTAAATTAGAAACGTAACCAAATATACAATTTTAGGACTTATTTATCTAGATGAATATTCATTTATTTCGTAGCAGATTTAAAATTTGCTTTCTGGCCAAACGCGGTAATTTATACTTGTTGCAATGTTTGTGAGGTTCATTTGTAACAATTTCCGATAAAACAACAAATTATTAATTGTTTGTATACAGACATGTCAATATCGAGTTAGGAATATGGATTGAAATACATGTTTTTACTGTTTATTCGGCCAAGGTAGAAACAGTTATGCATTTATAATTATTTGCGAGTGCTTTCGAAATATCAAGCAATTACTATTGGATTTTACCGGGCAAATTGACCATTTTCCAAGCTGAATATTCAAAATTGTTCAACACGTACGTTTAAACAAAATTTTTGATGCAGTCAACACCAATAAACAATATAACATTTATTTACTAGCACATAAATGGACTACATGGAAATAGATTCATTTCCGTCACAAATACATCACTGTAGGATCGGTTTACTAAAACTCTGATCATCATGGTGAAGTCGATCGTCCTAAGACTGGTTAGACACGCACCGCCACTCTTTCCTATCCTGAGCTAATCTTCGCATTTTCCTAATACTAGAACATCCCAAACAGTAATCTAATCTAGGTTCTTAACTCCTGTTTCTGCCTCTAATACGTCTCCGACTAGGCCTTCATGCCAGAGAAGGTACCCTACTAACCTATCTCGCCTATTTTTATTGACTTCTACAGAATCCCCTGTTCTCCTAGTCGTTTTAATACCTCTTTATACCTAATCCTCTCTAACCACAGTATCCTCATCATTTGCCTGTAACACTACATTCCGAATGCTTTTAACCTTTTCCCCTACTCCCACCGTCCATATTTCTCACCAAAAAAAAAAAAACTTTTGGGTGTTTCATTCCCACCAGCCAGTAATGCTGGTGGGCGGGCAGTCCCTCCGGACTATGCCGGAAGGTAGGGCGGAAGGCCCTCTTCAGCCTCCTTTCAGGAATCGTGGGAATGGGTGGGTGGTGGTTCGGGTGAGAAAGATGAGACGGACGAAATGAAGA
>NW_020439079.1:1086924-1139470 GCF_000699045.2 Agrilus planipennis
CTTGCTTGTCTCTCACTCTACTGCCGTGGTGGTCCCTCACGTACCCCCAACATGCACGCATAGGTAAAACTAGATTATTGATTTTCCACCACCTAATTGGCAATATCACTACTCTTGCACCTGGGCAAGCAAAAACTGTATCGAAAAAGGCTAATAGTATATGTGGCCAGGAATTATATTGTAAATTGAAACAATTATTTTTCCATTTATGCCAAATGGTTTTGAATGGAATTTACAAATTTTCCATTGATTCCCATTGAAATTCAATGGAAATTATTTCTACGGGATATATAAAGCTTTTCTACTAATAGGTGTAAGGCAACCACTCATAATAATAAATGGTAATAAATGAATAATTCCCAATGGGATGTCTGAAAATGGAAGTTCCATTAAAATTTCCGGTAAATTGAAGATTTTTTTAAAGAAAACAAAAACTTTTTTAAAAAAGAAAAAGATTTTTATGCTATTATAATTTTGACAAATCTTAAACGTTATCTTCCTTTTTGTTAGATGCAGTACCATTTATTATTATCTTTTTTAAATAACCAACATCAAATTTCTTCTTAGCTTCATGTTGTTAAGTTTCCCCATATAACCGTTTTTATTTTTTTCTCGTCATAACTTGTAAACTTCTTTTTAACGCAGTCTAAAAACAATTATTTTATCACATTTGTGAATCAGATGTAATTTTTTCTCATAGCGTACAAAACTTCAATAAAGAAAATTAAAAATCCAGATTCGAACTTATCCTTACAAACTACGTTAAAAATAACAACTCTAACATTTGCTTCTTGATCCACGTTGATCTGTATTATTATATGGGTATGCGTGCAAAATTTTTAAGTTGCACACGCATGGAATTATTCCCTTTTTCAGAGTTCCCTAAAATCATCGGAGTTTAAATAATCAGTCGTTTGTCATTTGAGTTTGCGTTAATAGTGCGTGAGGCACCTTAAGATAAATTAAAGTTTGTTTATTGAGATGTTAATGAAAAATAAAACTGTACACAAAAGACATCGTCGATATTTATCGGTAGCCGATTCTAAAAGTTGGCCCTAAGTAGATACCTATTCAAGCAAATATTTGTATTGATCAATATTCTAAACAACCATTACTTTGCAAAACTGTAATTAGCTTATTTAAAATTCATCTATAAATTTACCGATTTCATCAGAAACAGCGTGCTTACAATACATTCTTCAATATTCAAAAATTATTTCTAGGAACGCTTTTCAAACTCAAGAAAAGTTTTGAAAGCTGTAACTGACTTCACTCTTCTTTAATCTACAAAGGACTATAAACTAATAAAAAAATTAATCAAGCTGATCCACCTGATAAAGTCGAAGTCAAAAATATGTTCCGATCTTTGTGAGATTTGGCAGTAATTTACTTGTACTTATACACAAAATGTAATACACAACTCGCGATAATAACTACATACTACATACTAAATCTTGAATTAAGAATTACTGTAGATAGTTTTGTTTGTAAAAAGATAAGATTCAAAAGCCCTAAATAGTAAGACATAACCTACTCAAAGCGTTGATAATCCGCCAATTTTATTTTTGAAGAATAGTTATATGGCTACTCAGAATCTCTTTTTATGTTAGCTATTGTAGTCATTTTAGCTGTTTAAGGTATGGAAGGTGTTTCTGAAATAAGTAACACGCTTAAGTGTGATTGGCAAATGCCTACAATAGGCCTTTGTTCTTTAAAGGTTGCATATAAGTAGTCAGTCGAATTGGCAGTAGATCAGTGTGTCACTGGCATAGGTCAGTATAGAGCAGAATTTGTTAGAATGGCGTTTAGTACTGCAGAACTTTGTGACGTGGTGCTAATTTACGACGAATATGAATACAAGGTCAATATGATATTCCCAGCGAAGATTTCCTCATCGGGAAACTGTCACAAATGCTGACAGAGATTAAGAGAAACAGAAAAGTATTAGCTTTCGCGAATAACATAGCTAATTAATCTTAGTTTGTGTCACTTTATTCTGCACTAATAATAATGTAATTTTCGGATATGGCTAAGACATCAAAGTTCCCCTTTCTAACTACGTTCCTGCCACGGTTTCCTGCTAACAAGAAGTACAAGTACATCTGATCGTGCCAGTTAAGGAGTTCCGTTCTGTGGTAATCGTCTGTTCTTGCTCTTGCTTGCAATCGAAAGGTATTTCTCTTTTTTTGTCTCGGAAATGCACTCAATTAACGGAATGGTCTGATTCCGTCATTACTGCGGAAGTTTGTTCAAAGTTGAACGCGTCGCATCGTCGTCGTCGTTGAAAGCCAGACAGATTAAACGTCGTTTTGTCTGCATTCCAACGGCTTCTTGCTTTCTTTCAATTTATTCTGATCTCCCTTACATATTATTCAAGACAAGCGCCTTCGGCGATTCGACTTGTCTCAACACCCGTGAAGGAAATCAACAAGAATTTTAAAGTAATTTTGTCGGTCGGTCTTTTAGTAGTATAGTTGTTACAAAATAAAATTATCACAGAATAATTCCTATCGGTTGATAAATAAAGAATTTACATCGTCTGAGAAATTTAAAAGCAACTCAGTTTTATATGTAAGACTATAATTATTTTGAATATACAATTATTAGTTGAAAAAGTAAATGCACGTGAAGTTCTAAGATTTACTTAAGTTTTATCGATCTAGAAAATACCACAAATGGCGCGGTAGTACGATGCTACATTTTAGGATTACGTAATCCTAAATGTAGCATCGTACAGCAGATGGCGTTTACCGCGCCATTTGTGGTATTTTCTAAAACGCGCTGTTAAGACAGCAGGTAAAAATTGGTCTGTAATGTAGCATCGTACTACAGATGGCGTTTACCGCGCCATTTGTGGTATTTTCTAAAACGCGCTGTTAAGACAGCAGGTAAAAGTTGGTCTGTGTTCTGTCGGAGCTGTCTGCGACGCACTGATGAGATCCAAAAAGATCGAAATCGCGATCCGCGTCTGGCAGTTTCGACAGACCACTTCGAATTATTTTATTCTATCGATCTGTTTAGCTTATCTAAGAGGGTTGAATAATAATCACAATGGACCATGGAAACCCAAAAATGCAGGAATACGTATATTTCGAACTGGTTCGTGTTCGATGGAATCCCGGTTAAGACGTGTTTTAATATTTATAACGAATCGCTGTACACATGTACTGTTGTAATTTTGTTATTATTTTACATACACTATTTTAGACGGGTGATTCTCTACTCATTACGCGTCTCGGTTCTTTAGCTGCTAGAATAGGTAGCTCACCTCGACTGACGGAAAAAGACTGGCGCGTGATCGAAACTTGAATAGTAATGTGAATATGAGACGATTTATATCGAACCGAAAACGAACCCAGAACATATCGCAAACGCCCCTATAGTGCGAACCGACCCTAATAGGCCGAAACAATTATAACAAAATGCTATTTGGTTGTTTAATTTATTTGTTTATTTGAATGGAAATAACCGCTATGATTGGAAAGTACAGTACCTTCATAAATGATCGAGAGCCACGTGACTTAATTTTTAGTATTTGTTAATTTGGCACTTTATCGCCTTATATATTTTATACCCTTCTTCTTCCTGCTTTCGTTTTGTTTAAGATCTAATATCTGCAGCTGCTAACTTTAGGCACGTTATAATGCTGTTTCATTCTGCCTCTATGTACCTGTCATTCGTTTCTCCGGCCTTCTTTAGTATTTCGTCTGTCCTTGTATCTAGCCTTATCACGCGTTTCATTACTTTTTAAAAGTCATCGAGTTTCCTACCTTCCCTATTTTCAGAATTTTTAATGTAAGTTTGGTCTTTATAACTACTACGTTATGATCGCTGTTTATATCTGCTCCTAAAGAACTCCTACAGTCCTTCACTTGATTTTTAAATTTTTGTCTAACACATATATAATCTAACTGATATCTCCCTAAATCACCTGGCATCTTCTACGTATTGCACATCCTAACGTGATGGTTGAATAAAGTATTCGCGACGTTTGTTATGTTTATGACAAACTTCTATCAGTCTATCTCCCCTATCGTTCTACTGCCTAATACAAAAGAACCTGCTATTGCACCGTCTTTTACCTTCACATACTACTGCGTTGAAGTCTCCTACAAATGTTAGGTTATCTTCCCTTTCATTTTTACAGGTTTCCAGTTTAATTAAGCCATGACTATCCTATCACTTTTTTATAAATAACTTTCTACACTCTGTCCTACCCATTACAATTCCTACCCCGAGTATTACCTTCCACCAATTCTGTATGTATTGTAGCGACCGCGAGTGTGATTTTGTGCGATCGGGTATACGTGTGTGTGAGCGGCTTATCGATTCGCCGACTAGCCGCGGGCGCTTTTCTTCATGTGCGCCGTATCTGTAGTCGTGTGTGTCGTACTTGCGTTCCGGGAAAGCAATTAAACCCTTCAAAAAAAACGAGACTTCTCTGGAAGGCTGAAGAACGTTCCCGAAAGGAGGCAAGGGAGTATAAAAAGGAAGAGACGATCGCCGAAGTAGAGTAGAAATAAATTAACCGTTGCAGAGGTGAATCAAGAGATAAATAGACAGTGATATAAGTGAAATAAATAGAACAGTGAATAGTAACAGTAGTGTAAATAAATAGAATAATTACCTAAGTTAGTAAAAAGTTAATAGTGCTTTTAAGTCCATCAATAATAATTAGTGTAAATAAATAGTTTCTTCTTAAAAGTTAATTTGTTAAACCCACGAACATTACAGTATCATTNGGAAGGTAGGGCGGAAGGCCCTCTTCAGCCTCCTTTCAGGAATCGTGGGAATGGGTGGGTGGTGGTTCGGGTGAGAAAGATGAGACGGATGAAATGAAGACAGAAGAGAACAATGAAAGATTATCTGTGGAATATTACTGCCTCAGCATTTGCCTAAGTGATCCAAGGAAACCACTGAAAAACTTGGACCAAGGCAGACTCCTCCCGAATGCTAAGCAATGGTCTAAACCTCTAGGTCATGCCGCTCGGTTATATTTCTCACCTAAACATACACCTTTAGCAATCTTTTTCGAATTTCTAAATTTACCGTTCGCGAGCATAGAAATGACTTCTTCTTATTGAAGACGACTTGACCCTGCGCTATCCTCAGCTTTATGTCCCTACTACTCCTACCATCCTGATTTACCTAACTTCCTAGATACTGAAAATCAACCGCTTCTTCTAATTATTTGTCTCCTATCTTTATAATCGCTCTTTTCCTACTTTTTCTTCCCTTGCATACCAATATTTTTGTTTTACTTTTATTTATTTTCATACAGTACTGTTTTGTCAATACCGCTTCGATTTTATTTAACGCTATCTCTAACTCCTCCTTGCTAGATGCTAATACTACATCTACAAATCTAAGAATATTAATCTAAGTTTGATGTGTATTAAAGTCTAGTTGATTTTCTTGATCAAATTAGGAACATCCAAGCATTTTTTCATCAATATCGAGTTACCTCAAACAATTTCTCAGAAAAATTTTGAAAAGAAAGCTATCAGCGACCGGTCAGAATTTAAAAAAAGAAAAGAAAATCTAATTCGACCTAAAGCACAATAGCCTCGCAAAATTCAATCTGCTACACAACGTAGTTATAAAAGTTATTTGAAAGATATTAAGTAAAGGGATACTTTAATCCGTTTTGTTTTCTTTTATAAAAGAGTCTTCGAAAGATGCGGGCTCGTTATTTATGCTCCTTGGTGAACTGTAACTCCATAATTAACTTTTCTCTTACCTACCTACTCTCGAAGTTTAAACATTACCCTCAAACAGTCAACACCTGAACGACGATGGAATTTAATTAATGCAATGGTAAAACAACGAATTAATTCAGCTGTAGGTTTTATTGAGAATGATTTATTCTTTATCAAAATATATGCCGGAAAATAAGGCGGAACGCTCTCTTTAGTCTCTTTTTAGGAATCGTAGGTATATTTGGGTGGTAGTTGTTATTGTAATGTTCGTGGGTTTAACAAATTAACTTTTAAGAAGAAAACTATTTATTTACACTAATTGTTATTGAACTTAAAAACACTATTAAATTATTACTAAACTTAGGTAATTATTCTATTTATTTACACTACTGTTACTATTCACTGTTCTATTTATTTCACTTCTATCACTGTCAATTTATTTCTTGATTGACTTCTGCAACGGTAAATTTATTTCTACTCCACTCTCGGCGATCGTCTCTTCGTTTATATACTCTTTTGCCTCCTTTCGGGAACATTCTCGAGCCGTCCGGAAAAGTTTCGTTTTCTTCGAACTGTTTAATTGCTTCCCCGTAACGCAGGTACGACACACACGTTTACAGATACGGCGCACATGAAGAAAAGCGCCCGTGGCTAGTCGGCGAATCGATAAGCCGCTCACACACACGAATGCCCGATCGCACACAATCACGCTCGTGGTCGCTACATTATTATTATTTATTACTGCCCCAATATTTTCTTAAGTAATTCAAATAAACCACAGAACAACTTGAGTCAGGCCAGACTGATTGATCGGACCGGTGTTTTCCCGAATGTACACCAAAGATTTAAAAAATTTCTATTAGATTTCCATTAAAAAGATTGCCATTCAATTACCACTCACTCATAAGAGATATAAGGGCTCGGTAAAAGGGAAAAATTTCCATTCTGTTTCCATTAAAAAAATGCCATTTAATTATAAATAAAGAATTGTCAATGAAATAAATGGGATTTCCACTAGAATTCTAGTGAAAATCCCATTCCGGGACTCAATGGGATTACCATTGTTGGAATTTTCATTGCGTTCCATTGGAACTTCCATTCCTGAACCCAATGGAAATCTTAGTGTCAATTTTTTATTTTTTACCTTTAATTATTGTTGGTGGTAACTAAATGACATTCTTTTTAATCAAGATGAAATATGAGGTTTTTCGACGAAAAACAATATGAATTACGTGACATTATTATTCCAAATAATGTCTTGTTTATTATTTTTACAGCATGCTTTGACAACCACATTAACTTCGGCACGTTTTTCTCCATTTTTTAATAAGTTTTAATTATCTCAAACCAGATCTCTTCCATTTTTAGGTACCGAATTGTTATTCTTTTTTTTTTCCTTTCGTATAACTTACGCCAAATTTCCTATTTGACTCATATTTTAATCTTACACGGTTAATGGAATGTTTCCAAATGGAAACACTTGTTTCTCCATTTATATTGAATGGTTTTAAATAAAATTTATAAATTTTGCATTGGTTCCCATTGAAAATCAATGGAAATTTTTCCTATGTAAATATTAATGGAATTATTGTAAATGGAAACAATTATTTTTCCATTTCTCTATGTCCNATATGTGGCCAGGAATTATATTGTAAATTGAAACAATTATTTTTCCATTTATGCCAAATGGTTTTGAATGGAATTTACAAATTTTCCATTGATTCCCATTGAAATTCAATGGAAATTATTTCTACGGGATATATAAAGCTTTTCTACTAATAGGTGTAAGGCAACCACTCATAATAATAAATGGTAATAAATGAATAATTCCCAATGGGATGTCTGAAAATGGAAGTTCCATTAAAATTTCCGGTAAATTGAAGATTTTTTTAAAGAAAACAAAAACTTTTTTAAAAAAGAAAAAGATTTTTATGCTATTATAATTTTGACAAATCTTAAACGTTATCTTCCTTTTTGTTAGATGCAGTACCATTTATTATTATCTTTTTTAAATAACCAACATCAAATTTCTTCTTAGCTTCATGTTGTTAAGTTTCCCCATATAACCGTTTTTATTTTTTTCTCGTCATAACTTGTAAACTTCTTTTTAACGCAGTCTAAAAACAATTATTTTATCACATTTGTGAATCAGATGTAATTTTTTCTCATAGCGTACAAAACTTCAATAAAGAAAATTAAAAATCCAGATTCGAACTTATCCTTACAAACTACGTTAAAAATAACAACTCTAACATTTGCTTCTTGATCCACGTTGATCTGTATTATTATATGGGTATGCGTGCAAAATTTTTAAGTTGCACACGCATGGAATTATTCCCTTTTTCAGAGTTCCCTAAAATCATCGGAGTTTAAATAATCAGTCGTTTGTCATTTGAGTTTGCGTTAATAGTGCGTGAGGCACCTTAAGATAAATTAAAGTTTGTTTATTGAGATGTTAATGAAAAATAAAACTGTACACAAAAGACATCGTCGATATTTATCGGTAGCCGATTCTAAAAGTTGGCCCTAAGTAGATACCTATTCAAGCAAATATTTGTATTGATCAATATTCTAAACAACCATTACTTTGCAAAACTGTAATTAGCTTATTTAAAATTCATCTATAAATTTACCGATTTCATCAGAAACAGCGTGCTTACAATACATTCTTCAATATTCAAAAATTATTTCTAGGAACGCTTTTCAAACTCAAGAAAAGTTTTGAAAGCTGTAACTGACTTCACTCTTCTTTAATCTACAAAGGACTATAAACTAATAAAAAAATTAATCAAGCTGATCCACCTGATAAAGTCGAAGTCAAAAATATGTTCCGATCTTTGTGAGATTTGGCAGTAATTTACTTGTACTTATACACAAAATGTAATACACAACTCGCGATAATAACTACATACTACATACTAAATCTTGAATTAAGAATTACTGTAGATAGTTTTGTTTGTAAAAAGATAAGATTCAAAAGCCCTAAATAGTAAGACATAACCTACTCAAAGCGTTGATAATCCGCCAATTTTATTTTTGAAGAATAGTTATATGGCTACTCAGAATCTCTTTTTATGTTAGCTATTGTAGTCATTTTAGCTGTTTAAGGTATGGAAGGTGTTTCTGAAATAAGTAACACGCTTAAGTGTGATTGGCAAATGCCTACAATAGGCCTTTGTTCTTTAAAGGTTGCATATAAGTAGTCAGTCGAATTGGCAGTAGATCAGTGTGTCACTGGCATAGGTCAGTATAGAGCAGAATTTGTTAGAATGGCGTTTAGTACTGCAGAACTTTGTGACGTGGTGCTAATTTACGACGAATATGAATACAAGGTCAATATGATATTCCCAGCGAAGATTTCCTCATCGGGAAACTGTCACAAATGCTGACAGAGATTAAGAGAAACAGAAAAGTATTAGCTTTCGCGAATAACATAGCTAATTAATCTTAGTTTGTGTCACTTTATTCTGCACTAATAATAATGTAATTTTCGGATATGGCTAAGACATCAAAGTTCCCCTTTCTAACTACGTTCCTGCCACGGTTTCCTGCTAACAAGAAGTACAAGTACATCTGATCGTGCCAGTTAAGGAGTTCCGTTCTGTGGTAATCGTCTGTTCTTGCTCTTGCTTGCAATCGAAAGGTATTTCTCTTTTTTTGTCTCGGAAATGCACTCAATTAACGGAATGGTCTGATTCCGTCATTACTGCGGAAGTTTGTTCAAAGTTGAACGCGTCGCATCGTCGTCGTCGTTGAAAGCCAGACAGATTAAACGTCGTTTTGTCTGCATTCCAACGGCTTCTTGCTTTCTTTCAATTTATTCTGATCTCCCTTACATATTATTCAAGACAAGCGCCTTCGGCGATTCGACTTGTCTCAACACCCGTGAAGGAAATCAACAAGAATTTTAAAGTAATTTTGTCGGTCGGTCTTTTAGTAGTATAGTTGTTACAAAATAAAATTATCACAGAATAATTCCTATCGGTTGATAAATAAAGAATTTACATCGTCTGAGAAATTTAAAAGCAACTCAGTTTTATATGTAAGACTATAATTATTTTGAATATACAATTATTAGTTGAAAAAGTAAATGCACGTGAAGTTCTAAGATTTACTTAAGTTTTATCGATCTAGAAAATACCACAAATGGCGCGGTAGTACGATGCTACATTTTAGGATTACGTAATCCTAAATGTAGCATCGTACAGCAGATGGCGTTTACCGCGCCATTTGTGGTATTTTCTAAAACGCGCTGTTAAGACAGCAGGTAAAAGTTGGTCTGTGTTCTGTCGGAGCTGTCTGCGACGCACTGATGAGATCCAAAAAGATCGAAATCGCGATCCGCGTCTGGCAGTTTCGACAGACCACTTCGAATTATTTTATTCTATCGATCTGTTTAGCTTATCTAAGAGGGTTGAATAATAATCACAATGGACCATGGAAACCCAAAAATGCAGGAATACGTATATTTCGAACTGGTTCGTGTTCGATGGAATCCCGGTTAAGACGTGTTTTAATATTTATAACGAATCGCTGTACACATGTACTGTTGTAATTTTGTTATTATTTTACATACACTATTTTAGACGGGTGATTCTCTACTCATTACGCGTCTCGGTTCTTTAGCTGCTAGAATAGGTAGCTCACCTCGACTGACGGAAAAAGACTGGCGCGTGATCGAAACTTGAATAGTAATGTGAATATGAGACGATTTATATCGAACCGAAAACGAACCCAGAACATATCGCAAACGCCCCTATAGTGCGAACCGACCCTAATAGGCCGAAACAATTATAACAAAATGCTATTTGGTTGTTTAATTTATTTGTTTATTTGAATGGAAATAACCGCTATGATTGGAAAGTACAGTACCTTCATAAATGATCGAGAGCCACGTGACTTAATTTTTAGTATTTGTTAATTTGGCACTTTATCGCCTTATATATTTTATACCCTTCTTCTTCCTGCTTTCGTTTTGTTTAAGATCTAATATCTGCAGCTGCTAACTTTAGGCACGTTATAATGCTGTTTCATTCTGCCTCTATGTACCTGTCATTCGTTTCTCCGGCCTTCTTTAGTATTTCGTCTGTCCTTGTATCTAGCCTTATCACGCGTTTCATTACTTTTTAAAAGTCATCGAGTTTCCTACCTTCCCTATTTTCAGAATTTTTAATGTAAGTTTGGTCTTTATAACTACTACGTTATGATCGCTGTTTATATCTGCTCCTAAAGAACTCCTACAGTCCTTCACTTGATTTTTAAATTTTTGTCTAACACATATATAATCTAACTGATATCTCCCTAAATCACCTGGCATCTTCTACGTATTGCACATCCTAACGTGATGGTTGAATAAAGTATTCGCGACGTTTGTTATGTTTATGACAAACTTCTATCAGTCTATCTCCCCTATCGTTCTACTGCCTAATACAAAAGAACCTGCTATTGCACCGTCTTTTACCTTCACATACTACTGCGTTGAAGTCTCCTACAAATGTTAGGTTATCTTCCCTTTCATTTTTACAGGTTTCCAGTTTAATTAAGCCATGACTATCCTATCACTTTTTTATAAATAACTTTCTACACTCTGTCCTACCCATTACAATTCCTACCCCGAGTATTACCTTCCACCAATTCTGTATGTATTGTAGCGACCGCGAGTGTGATTTTGTGCGATCGGGTATACGTGTGTGTGAGCGGCTTATCGATTCGCCGACTAGCCGCGGGCGCTTTTCTTCATGTGCGCCGTATCTGTAGTCGTGTGTGTCGTACTTGCGTTCCGGGAAAGCAATTAAACCCTTCAAAAAAAACGAGACTTCTCTGGAAGGCTGAAGAACGTTCCCGAAAGGAGGCAAGGGAGTATAAAAAGGAAGAGACGATCGCCGAAGTAGAGTAGAAATAAATTAACCGTTACAGAGGTGAATCAAGAGATAAATAGACAGTGATATAAGTGAAATAAATAGAACAGTGAATAGTAACAGTAGTGTAAATAAATAGAATAATTACCTAAGTTAGTAAAAAGTTAATAGTGCTTTTAAGTCCATCAATAATAATTAGTGTAAATAAATAGTTTCTTCTTAAAAGTTAATTTGTTAAACCCACGAACATTACAGTATCATTGTGTAGTCTCCAGCTTCTGGCCAACAGACTAATGCCTACTATATCCAATTCTAATCTATTCATCTCAACTTTCAAATTTTCTAATTTCCCTACTTGCCTCATTGTCCTAACATTCCACGCTCCGACTTGTAAAATATTGCATCTTTCCCTATTGAACTTATTAATGACATCCCCGGAGGTAATCCCCGCCCGGACATCCGAATTTACGTCCGGAGTACTTTACCCCAGAGGACGCCATCATTCGAGTTTCCCTGTTTTACTTGGGATACCTAAATGTGGTGATTTCCCGTTACCTTCCACATCGCAGTATTGTGGTTCAGAGTGCCATACCGATCCTCGTGATCTCTGTCACCCTGAGTACTGAAAGAGCTGCTACCCTCTTTCAGGGACTTATCATAGTCTGGTTTCTCTTTAAGAACCCCCCCCCCCCACTATGGTTAAACCTATGGTCCGGCTCCCTAAATCATCGAAATTCGCAATCCAATCCACCCACTCTATGTTTGTAGAAGAGCTTCGTCAAGATTCAAGTCCCGACGGATCGGATTATGCCATTATATGTATAAAATTTTAAGAAAATGTTATGTTTAAATGTCTCTAGTAACGATTATATGCAAGGTAAATAAATATGGTACAGCTATAAACAAAAATGCAAATAACTTTATAAAAAAGTTAATGTTTCCGTGAATAACCTCAATATTTTTGCCTTCTTTATAAAAGTAGAGACAGTTTCATTAGAATTTATTATCTGCCTACAGTATATTATAACTGAACAACAAATAAGTAGTGGGATTGTCGCAGTGATTGAACTCAGTTCCATTGTAAAGCAATTTCTATTGAGCAGTTATCAGTTTCTTGTCAATACATTTCACCGTTTAATAAAAGAAACTGCACCGAACGGAACTGATTTCGATTTGAATGAGACGCGTGAGCCGTTTCTTGGTTTGCAAATGACATGTTGAATGTTTATTTGTATTACTTGGAAAGTTGACAAGCACTTGAAACAGAAATGTAATTCAAGTTTGTTGGAAGCTTCCATCCGGAAAACGGCATGGGGTAGAGGAACACCTACGTGCATATAGGGGACGTTAAAGTAAACAAATAAGTAGAATTTCTTGATTTTAAAAGTGGAATGGTACATGTTATCAATAAATAAACTTTAAAGTTTGGTATCCTTTATATTTTAAATTTGATCACAAAATAAATACAACAGAAAGAAACACGCTTCCTAAGAAGGAATCTTCCATTGTAAAATGAAGCTCTTAAATCATGAAAGCGTAGAGTAAATAAATGAAGCATACACTAGCATCAAATTCAACTCACAATACTGTAGGAGAGATTTTCATTATTATTGTGAATAATGACATATTTTACGTACTTAATTAACTCATTGCCAATTATGTATAGATACCAATGGCCTTACAACTATTTTCTCCTACCAGCTTTACATAGTAACCAATGGGTTCCGCTCGAGAGTTACATCTTGCAAAATGGCACACGATTGTAAGACAACATGTAAGGAAATAAACAAAAACCCTCAATTAGAACAATACAGTTCGATAGACAGTTTAAACACTTACTCGGATCGACGCCCCAATTGGGGCATCCCTTGCTATGTCCTAACGTTGTCGAACTTGGTGATGTAGTTGTGTCAAATGAAATATCCCTGGCGGCAATTGAAAACTACCTAATACAATAGCTGTTTGTCGTACCTAGGCCTCAGCTAAATTTATTCATAAATCGCTCCCAATGCTTATCTTTACATTGGGAAGTTGTGTGTAGACAGTAGAGACTTATCCCTCTACCGCAGAGCCGAGCAAACTTTGACTCCGTAGGAGTCGCTAATTGAGGGTAGTTTAGGTCACTCCATACCCTGCAATGAATACGAGAGAATAAGCAATAATGACCCATATTGCTTTCTTTTTCTTGTCTCTTCCACTCCCATGGTAAGCCTCTCCATCCTGTAGGTAAGCGAAGTTCTTTTTCGTTTAAATTATTCTCGAGAAAGATACCTCCTGAAGGGAGGTAGTGTCGGATTTTTACCGACTAAAACCCCTCCTCGAATGGGAAGATCTATCCGATGGTTGTACATCCCCGGAAAGGAGATGTAAAGGTTAGGAGTGGGAGGTGGGTTGAATTGACAAAAGGGTTGAATGTGGGGAGGAGACGGGAATGTTTGGGGAAGAAACTGTCGAAATAGTACATACGGCTACGGAAGAAGGGACTTGCCTACGAAATGAAAGGAATAAGAAAAGGAAAGAATCATCTCTCTCGCACTTGCAGGAGCAATGAGGAGTTCCTTGACTATAACTGAGGAGCACTCGGAAACCAAAAGAGCCGAGTTTGCCCGGCTTTGCTCTACTGGACGCCCTTGTGCCGATATTATCTCAGCTTTGCCCATACCTAGACCACTGCTGCATACAAGGAGTGAACTTCTTCCCTCATTAACACACGTCACCCACAGGTGCACTGCCAATGCAGGCATATCTACCTGGATTTGCAGTGGCCTACCTAACTCACAGGATTTACATTCTACCTAAGGGTACTATCGACCTATCGACCGTTTACCTTACACCTCCACAGGTTTTACATTTTAACAACAACAACAACACTTATAATTGCATAATATGTGCTCAGTAACCAACTTCCTCAATATTATCAAATATTAACTGCCCTTACTGCAAGATTGTCACACTCCTATTCTTAATTTCATGCCAAAAAAACGTATGGCACACAACTCTAATGGAAAATCGACTTCGGTCGAATTGGGTGCGATTGGATCATACCCTGTTAGTTTCTGATCGAAAGTTCTCATGAATAAGAGCTCAAAAATAAATAATTTCTGAGCTACGCATCAAAATGACGCACAATTTTCAGACTATCTAATGTACAGTCCAATTCAATTTGTTAGAATTGTAACCTTGAAGAAATCTGCGTGAAGTTAAAAAGAATACACACTAGGCGTGAGCAAGACAGAAATAATTGGAACAAACTTGAAAGAGCAGAGCTCTCGATGGGCGGTCTTAGAAGATCGGCCAGAACTGTACAGTACTAGACGGAAATGTTTAGCAATTTCTTAAAACAAAAATGTATATAAATTAACAATAGAAAACAAAGCAAAAGTTTTATAGGTGTGTAGAGCGTTAAGTTAATTCACTTGTTATTATTATTTTTGGCTAAATATGCTTTTAAATAAACCATATTTTTAAATTTTAACGAGGCAGTTTAAATAATTTTGCAAATGGTACTGTACAGTTTTGTCTAGTTCTCGCTCGATGATCGGTGGAGAAATGAGCTCCCCAGACAAATATGATTAAATTTGGAATTATGCTACGGCGCATCCTAATAAAGGAAAGGGTCATATCTCCAACTTATTGAAACGTACAGTATGCCAATTTGCATGCTGCCATTGAACAGCACTCAACGGACAACTGCAGAAGGTATAGTGAACGCCATCTGTAAAAATTAATTGGAAACTGAATAAGAACTACGTTTTGACGTTTTCGAGAGATCACTAACCAATAACTACTTTTATAAGCACAAAAATATGGGAATGATTTCAGTCGACTTGTACATAACGTATATCATTGTCACATGATCTGTAAAAAGTGGAGGATATAGATATGCATAACATAGTTTCCGTTTTGTATATTCGTTTGGATAGAACTTGGTGGAATGATATACAGGGCTTTATCCCGCAGCAAAGCTCTAATTAAAACGGGACGGCTGGAGTGTGTACCGAAAGGAATGCGGTAACCGAGACATAAAAAATGCCTTCTCCACACTTTATGCGCATTTTTTCTCCTTTTACGGTCGTTTAGTTCTCTAAATGTTGTTATTGCAGATATTATGGCTTATTTATTGCCCTTACAAACGTCTGAGAGAATTGGAATACTGCTACAATTTGATTTATGAACGTGACGTTTATTTTAACCAAGGCTGTACTTTTAAACATTAAATCGGTTTAAATGTAACGTTGGAACTCATTCCTCGTACTTCAGAAAGACGTTAAACAATATAAATCAAATGAACTTGTTAGATTGATTACCTACTTACCTTATCCTCACATATCGTCATATACCTAGGTATGTAAATAGGGTGTCGGATAAATTGATTTCATTGGAGATCAAATATATGTTAAAATTGTTTTATTATATTTTACTATGTATAAAATAAGGCTATGTACTTTAGCGGATGCAGATGAAGATACGAACTATAGTGAGGTTAGGGTTGCGGATGCGGATAAGGAGAAGATGAGGTTGTGGATATGCAGATATGGATATTTCGTTTGTCTCTGAAAATACCTACAATTAGTAGATTTGTTAGTGNTTCATTGGAGATCAAATATATGTTAAAATTGTTTTATTATATTTTACTATGTATAAAATAAGGCTATGTACTTTAGCGGATGCAGATGAAGATACGAACTATAGTGAGGTTAGGGTTGCGGATGCGGATAAGGAGAAGATGAGGTTGTGGATATGCAGATATGGATATTTCGTTTGTCTCTGAAAATACCTACAATTAGTAGATTTGTTAGTGTTATTTAGTTCCTCTATGTAGGAAATTCAGTCTTACCCTAAGATACAATAATTGTAAATAATATTATATTGGTTCATTCCTGTTTCCTCAGTTATTTTTTGAAGTGAAACTTCTTTATAGACGGAGGGTATTACGATTATTTTTGACACGAAAAAGCGTTATGGTCGCGTGGAGAGGGTAGACGGTATATCGCGTGGTGATAGGCGGCAACGGTGCTGGGAAAGAAAGGCTGACGGCGGCGGAGAGAGGCGACGGCTCTATTAGATGGATATAATGTGCAGCCACGCGGAGAGCGCGGAGTTAGCTGGAGTCCCAGCGGCGTGTGCTGTGCTCACGTGCTCAGCTGTAGGTTTCTAGTTTTCTTACCTCTGCTCTCCACGTGGCTGGCGTCATTGCCTCCATTTACGGTCTGTGTAAAAACCAAATCATAATTTGCAATAAACCTGTGAAACGAAATATGTGCTGGGACACATAGTACAAATGAAACTTCAACGGACAAGTGGAAAAACGAATCGCAACAAAATTTTTATTTGAAGTTTTACGGGCAGGTTTTCAAATTTGACAAATACCTACATTAACAATTTACCTGTAAAACTTGAAGTAAAAATTTGTTGCGATTCGTTTTTCCACTTGTCTGTTGTAGTTCCACTTATATCATGTGTCACAGCACACATTTCGTGTTTTGTTTATTTATCACCATTTTCAAATGTAGCTACTATTATCTTAGAATGTCATTAGTAACATATGTGTTGCAGTCAAGATTTTTTAAAGAAGTATGTATAGATACGATAAATCAGCATCAAGCACTCCTTCTAGATATGAAAGTGAAATAACTTTCGAGAGAAAAAAATAGCTCACTAATTTCTACATCTGTACCGAACTATTGCATAACATAAAATGGATAATGAGATTGACTTATGTATCCGATATATTCGATAAATTCAATGTAATCAGCAGGTGCTTACGGGATAGAACCACAATTACGTTCACAGTGAGAAACAAAAATCTTTACTAAAAAACTAATTTAGTTTCTGGATTGAATATGTTAAACAAAGAAAACGAATGTTTTCTTCTATCTACTAAATAAATTTCTCGAAGAAAAGTAGTAACAAGTAACCTTAAATATGGGAAGTACATTCAAGAACATTTATTGAACCTCGAAAAATCCGTGAATGAATACTTCCCAGAGGAATTAGGGAACATCCACTGGGTACAGAATTCATTCAGAGAAGGTTGTATCACGCTCCTGCTTACGTTTCTGTCGAAACAGGCATTTCAGCTAACGTCTACACTAAAAACAAATTCAGAAGTAGACTGGATATTCGAATTCAATTGTCGGACATTAAAACTAATTTTAATGTCATTAAAAGTAAAAATGTGCAAAAACTTAAATCTTCACATTATTAGGTGCAATAAGGAATTTAAATTCACTATCTAATATTTCTTTTCAAGTTGAGCAATACAACATGTAAACAAGAAATTGTCAGGGGTCTTAGAAGTAACGCGATTGTTTGCTTTCTTGTCGAGAAGGGATTCTCTCAAAAATGGGTAGGCCAACAAGGATTCCGTAGCAAAAATAACAATTTGAAGCCCCCTGGTTTAGACTAGTACCTACTTTTACGATTTCTTACATACGGTTAGCTGTTTATGGAGTTTTCGTCATGGATTATTTTTGCTTAGGTATTTCCGGAAGCTTCTCGTAATTTTCGTTAGTCGATTATGATTTATGATCTCAAGTGCCAGCTTTCGGAATCGCCAGCAACAGGCGCCGCTATATCGATCACTGCCTGCGGCATTCGTCCAAAACACCATTATACTTTTCGGAATGATGATGATGATCTGAATTACGTCATTGTGACTTAAAGCATTCCTAATAATAGGTCTTGAAGGAGTATTCAAATATTTGTTGCTGTCATTAAAACCTACTCCGTTATGAAAGAAAAATAAGTATTCACATCTGCCGTTTATCAGAATAAGATTTTAATGTCCTGCTGTAAATTTTCCTCTCCCTAATCATTGCCCGCCAACATAACGTAATCTTTTACTGTCTTTTTTCTTTTCCACAATGACTTCCACCGACACTAATTTTTTCTTTTATCACCAGTTTATTTATCATCCATTAATATTAACGGTTCCATCTCTTTTTATTAGTAAAGTAAAGATTTTACCTACTAAAAGGAACCTTCGTCTGCATTATCTGTTCTCCATAAAAATAAAGCGTCAGATTAAGGTTGTATTCTTACTGATTTACCGACAACGAACAAGGCATGATGGATGCGTAACTGTTCTCGTTCATTATAGCCCTAAGACACGAAATTCCGAATGAATATCTTCTACTGCCACCGTTTAATATTTCGAAGTTGCCCGAGAGAAATAATAACAGCAAACGATAAACGAAATGATTTAACAACAACACGAAATCATTTAAGAATAGCATTAACTTAATTCTTATTTACTAGCTCTAAGGAATTATAAAATATGTATAAACTTTACATAATTTTAATCAATTCTTGAAAACGGTATCAGTTTCACTATTTCAAACTATTCAGTTTCTTTTTACTAAATTTGGGAGCTGATTGATACAATAAATGAGTAATTTCAGAGTCAAATAACTGAATAGATTCTAAGCATATCTCACATCAGATGATACGATGAAATCGATCGAAACAATATCGTCTTTTGAAAACCTACAAACGGCGCGGTAAACACCATCTGTAGTACAATGCTACTTTTAGTGGAATTCAATACGTTTAACGAGGTTCATTTACATGGATAGATATCTACTTGCTGAACTGAATCCACTAAATCCGCTAAATGCACATGCTGAACTGAATCCACTAAATTTAGCACTAGACTACAGATGGCGTTTACCGCGCCGTCTGTAGGATTTCATAAAACGCTGTGTCAAGGCAGCAGGTACAGTTGATCTGTGCTCTGTCGAGGCTGTCTGCGCGCCCTGATGAGATCCGACAAGGTCGAAATCGCGATTCGTGTCTGGCAGTTTCGACAGAATCTGGCTTCCTTGAATTTCTTTCCTTAATATCGTCTTTAATGAGTAATATATAATTAATTGAATGTAGATAATGAGATACCAACATTCATTTCATTCAACTAAATATTCATAGATTACGATTTTAATCTTATTAGAGCTCAACATCACCATCGAAGTAACCTCGATAAATCAGTGCCCCCATATATGTTATCTTATTTAGTTAGGAAGTGCCTTACTGAAAGATTGATTCTCGGTTATTTACAGCACTTGTCAATTTGCTTTCAAATCAAATTATACGCAATTATATGTTACGACTATACAAATAAATTAATTCAATTTTGGTACTTTAGAAGAATGAGAAAAATAGTTACAGTTGACACATATTCGATCCTGGTCCAAGTTTTTCTGTGGTTACCTTGAATAACATAGACAAATGCTGGGAAAGTAATATTCCACTGCTAATGTTTAGCTTTCTTCTGTCAACTGAACCTTATTTGAACGAAAATCAACTCCACTGCTTCATGCAGAGGGCAACGCCGGGATTTGTTTCAGCAAGTAGATATCTATATATTTATATGGACCTTGTTGGGGCATACGTAATCCTAAAAAGTAGCATTGTACTACAGATGGCGTTTACCGCGCCATTTGTTTTATTTTATAAACCAGATACGTAAAAGAATTACATACCATCGCAAAAATACTTAAAATACATTTTACTTTATAGACCACAATAATCTTAAAAAAAAAACAACTGAGGAAAAATATTTGGTACTTCTTCAAAAATGTTTCCATAGAATAATTTACCTACCTACCAGTATAAGCGTCTTCATTACCGCTGTTATCAAACTTAATTAAATCTACGTACCTACTTATTAGACGTCCTAAACTTTTCGTTTAATTATATCGGATAATTGCTATTGAAAATTAGCATCTAACGCGGATCGACTGCTCGGCAGTTTGAGTGCAGTTACGTAACAACCGTATTCCATCAACTTAGATCCTCTAGGTTAAGAGTAGGATGCGTTCTCGACAATAATAGCAGCGATGGAAGGATCCAATAGAACGGATGGCCGATGACAGAGGAAGGAGGAGGCAGGAAGTTAAAGCGGCGATGGCAACGTGACATGGTGGAAGGATTGGAGGGGTTGGGTGGCGAGTGAAGCTGTGCGAAAATTAATTTTAAGCTGCACTGGTTGTTCATAAAGGAAGTGGAGTTCGCAGCGTCATTTGCCACTAAATGGTTCAAGTTAATCAGAACTAATTGCACCTTCCTTAATTTTAACCAGACGTGTCTGTCTACGTAGTCTGTCCAACAAATACGTACAAATAAGGTCATAGAGCTTTATTAAATACGTAAAATTTAGGGCAAAATAATCTCCAGTTATGGTGATGTAAGTACTTCCCCCGTATTGGTTTTCAGTATTGAAAACGTTTTCGTTAATATATACAGAAGTCAAGATGTCCAGCTTCCTCGTCTTTTCTCTTTTTATTTTCTGTATATCTCCCCAGTGTTATTCTTGAAGATGTTTGACCCTATTTGACCAATTCCCATTTAAGAAACAAGTTATCATTGAGAGTTGTCCAGTTAGTTAATCGAATTACAGTCCAAAAACTCGCGGACAATTCTGCTGAATGTACAGGTGCATTATCGCAACACAGAATCTGTTATATACCATCACATATGTTCCGATAGGATCTTGTGCACGGTTTCCTCAAACTTAAGTCATCAGCAGTCATCCGGACATTGTGTCACTGAAGACAAGCGATCGTATTAGTTTTTATCAACATAGGAGGTAGAGATCATCCTGATCTTACATTATCTTTGCAGTCTTCAATGTCCTTAACTAAAACACTTCATCATCATAAAGTCGTTAATGCTAAGACATGTTGGACACGCACCTCCACTCCTTACTAACCTGAGCTAGAACAAATCTAGAACATCCTACATCCTTAACTAAAACACTTATTCCACATTAAAACGGTTGTCTTCTTTAGTGCACCGACTTCATTAACTTCTTTATAGTTTAACCCAAGTTTCAGGAAATATTTATATAATTAAATCAAGGGAATGATGTTTTTGGAATTTTTTATCAAACCGCCCAACGTAGGCTTCGTTTGTATCTTAGTTAATAATTAGCCAAATAAAAATATATACTTCAAAGGTTTATCTCTCCCCCCTTGAGGTAGGAAATTGTAAGATATTTCATAATCCCTCGTCTCTCGCTATAGCTATCGTAAGAAAAGTGATTATTATATCATATTAGAGTACATTAGATTGAAGCAGGTAGTTCTTATCATAAAACTGTTTCAGTATAGGTAATTTGACTTACAAGTGCATAAGAATTCATGAATGAACCCCCTCCCTGGTATACTTACGTAATTAATAAAACCAATTCGTCAACCAAAAATTTATGGTGACTACCACGATATCACCCATATACCAATTTTGCGGCCTTCGAATATTTCACTCTCATCTTATAACTTTTAAGGGAGGAAAAAATGGGGTTATACAACCGACGGCGCTTTTCATCATCGCCTTATCTGACATCCATCGCGTCTGCAGGGCCCAACGACATTCCTCCAGAAATCACTGGCTGTCGGCACGGGGGAAAATTCCGATTAATATTTTACTTGTCTCCCTAGTCGCGCCCTCCAACTTTTTGGCCCTTAAGGGTAGACGGGAGACCACTCAGGTGAGATTAAGCGTGTGTAACAAGCATTTTGAACGGTACGTCGGGCCCTTGGGGACACAGTTCATCTCCGTGTTATGTGCCACTTCAAAAGTTGGCGACATGGAACGTTCAACGCCAAATAATTTATCTGGAGGGTTTTGGAAGAGCCCATGTGACATTTTAAATGTTAAAATTGTTCTTAATTTAACGTCATTTTCGCGGCTGTTACGCTAGATTGAATCTAATAAAATCAAAAGAGAAGCTGAACGCCTACAAGGTAAATGGAAATTTATTAAAATATAAAGGAAAATGCGCTTATGTTCCAGAATCAACTGAATATTAAAAATTAGTGGAGTAGAAAATAAAGAATGCTTGAAATATTTTTAGGGCTGACTTTCACAGCATGTCAATAAAAACAGGAAATCTAAAGTGTTAATACGGCACCCTGTTACAAAAAAGGGGTGTTATGGATTCAACGTATCTGTGTATCTTTCTGTGGTATGGAAGCTCCTAAACGAATGAACCTACTGTCCATTTCAACTTGTAAGAATTGTGACCTTGAAGAAATCTGCGCGAAGATAGAAAGAATACACACTAGGCGTGAGCAAGACAGAAATAGTTGGAACAAGCTTGAACGAGCAGAGCTCTCGATGGGCGGTCTTAGGAGATCGCCAGAACTGTACAGTACTAGACGAAAATGTTTAGCAATTTCTTAAAACAAAAATGTATATAAATTAACATTAGAAAACAAAGCAAAAGTTTTATAGGTGTGTAGAGCGTTAAGTTAATTCACTTGTTATTATTATTTTTGGCTAAATATGCTTTAAATAAAGCATATTTTTAAATTTTAACGAGGCAGTTTAAATAATTTTGCAAATGGTACTGTACACTTTTGTCTAGCTGTCGCTCGATGATCGGCGAAGAAATGAACTCCGCAGACAAATATGATTGAATTTGGAATTATGCTACGGCGCACCCTAATAAAGGGAAGGGACATATCTCCAACTTCTTGAAACGAACAGTATTTTGATTAATTTTTAAGGTTCCGTACGTCCGAATGAAAAACGGAACCCTTATAAGATCACTCGTGTATCTGTCTGTCCATCTATCAAACACAGACGCATAACGTTAATAAATTAATTTTGAATAAGGGGGTCATTTATGGGGGGGGGGCATGTGTCATATCAAATGAAAGGGCTTGTTATAAGGGTCTCAAATATTTTTTTTATAATTCTAAAATAAATACGTTTAAAGTTATATAAGAAAATTGTCTATTCTCCCCCCCTCATCCCCGGAACTACTGAACTTAATATTTTGAAAAAAATACAGAAAATAGTTCTTTACAAGAAAAATACATTTGCAGTTTGAACGTATGGGAGAACATGTTTCTTTTTCAAATACAATGTTAAGTTGGTTCTCGGGTTAGGATTCCGTATGTGCGAATGAAAAACGGAAGGATCACTCATGTGTCTGCCTGTCCATCTGTCACAGTCAATTTGCTCCGAATCTACTGAACCGATTAAGTTGAAATTTACTACACATATAAATTTCTGTGACCTAAACAAGGACGCATAATGTAAATAAATTAATTTTGAACTTGGGGGTCATTTTTGGGGAGAAAAATAGGAAATTAAAAAAGTAAGTTTTCAAACTGTACCATATGACATATCAAATGAAAGGGCTTCATGTAAATGTTTTAAAATAAATAGTTTTAAATTTATTTAAGAAAGTAGATGAAAATTGACAATTCCCTCCCCCCTCATCTTCGAAACTACTGAACCTAAAATTTTGAAAAAAATACAGGAAGTAGTTCTTTACTCATAAATTACAGGAAAATAAATAAGAAGTCTATGGTCTGAGCATAACGTGGTAAATTTATTGAACCCCCTTCGCGGCTTCACTCGCGTTCATTTCTAATATACTTGTTAAAAACCATCGTCGACCATATAAAACTAATTTTTGTATCCCTCGGGAACAAGCTCATATTCGCATATGTACAGTATTAATTAGGATAGATACATAGATGAAACTATGAAAGCTGAAACTTATATGCGTTTCTCTATAATTAAAAATCGTAGACGAAGACTATAAATGTTGGATGTTGATAAAAATCTTGTGACCATAAATTGTCAGATTTTAATTTAAAGCAGCTTTTATAATGATGAGTAAAATTAATCTAGGTTTTGCTGTGTAAAATGTCTTGATTTGCCAAAACTGGTAACTAAAAATTATTTTCTTTTTCAATGGTAGAATTAATATTAACGTTCGGGAGGACGCCGGTTCGATTCCGGGTCCGTCTGCCTTGGTCCAAGTTTTTCTGTGGTTTCCTTGGATCACCTAGGCAAATGCTGAGGCAGTAATATTCCACAGATAACCTTTCACTCTCTCAGCATTACTGGCTGGTGGGAATGAAACACCCAAAAGTTTTTTTTTTCACATTAAAGGGTGGTGGTCTATTTAAACTGCTAGGTCCAGCGACTTAGTCGTTGCCGAGACTGAAGAGAAAAAACGTCTAACCTTAACAGTTTGTGTAGACCACAGTCCTTCAACCCCTCTCATAATTCTACCATGGATACGTTTCTTTCTTAAATTACAGATCTACAAAAATCTGATTACATCTCTCTACACCCCTTTTATTTTTTCCGGAAAGTTGTTGCGTGTCCAACACGCTTTTGGTCAATGTCATTTATGGCGTAATGTTCGAAATAACTACTGCATTTTTCTTAACTTTATTTCAAAAACGCAGTACAGTGATGAAAACAAGGATAATAAATGTAGGAAATTCCTCACTTTGATCAACACGTAGCCTAGATCTGTATCTTTCATATTTATAATAGGCTCTTTAAATGTTGATAGAAAAAGCTAAACTCTTCTAGTAATTGACGATTGTGCTGTTGTACAAAGAAGTATTTCTCCAGTTTCAATATCGAATGTTTCATATCGGTGAACCCAAAAATACGACTCGCTTTCAAACATTACCAACGGATAAATATCTTGGGTTAAATTGATAGCTCTGTAAATACCCTACAAAAAAAAAGTTACATTAGCTGCATAGAAAATATAATTTCCAAAATATATCTGGCGAAATACGTAAACCGTTAAAGAAATAACAATATTGATAAACTAACTCTGATTGTGTTTTATTCCTTTTTACCTTCTGTACTGGACAAACCATAGGTGGATGGAGAGACGAGAAGAAATTTTTAAAAAACGGATGAACTTTAGCACCTTCTGCTGCCTCACACCATGTATCCATTTGAAAAGGGGTCAATGTTTCACAGGTGTCTAGATTATCTTCAAATTTGCACTTTTTGAGAGTCATTCTCATCTAATCATAAATAAAACACATTTTACATTTAATTTCAAATTGTTGGTTTCCTTTTTAGTTTGTTTTCATATTAATAATATTATTCAATTATGTACTTCAAGATTAATAATAAATACTCTCAATTATGCATATAACACTGCTAAGGCAATCGATACCATCGAACAACATTGTTACGACAAAACGAAAGTTACGAAAGTTTCGGGAAAAAATCAGTAAACTTCAACATATTTAAATAAATGGTATAAAAAGATGACATACACGGAAACTAGGGTTAGGATCCGATATGAAAACATCGGAAAAAAGTGGAAATTAATTTTTTACTTTAAAAATATTTTATTTAGTTTTCCTCGAGAAAGGGAAATCTTTGAAAATCACCCCTTGAAGGGTGGTACTGCCGACCAAAACCCCTCCTCGAGTAGGGAGATCAACCAGAAGGTTGCACAAATAGGGACAGAAACAAGTTGTAGTGAAAATTAATTTAATATTGTAATTACTTTTTTTCCTACAAACTGTTTGTGTCTCTCTACTACAACATTGAAGAATATGTAGTGCAAATNAAGAATATGTACTGCAAATTCCTCTTAAAAATTACTTTTCGTTGCAGCATATCTCATCTATACAACAATTAAAAAACATATACAAAATTGTAGCATATTTGTTTACAACTATTAAGAAAGAATTATATAATATAGTGTTGTGGGTATGCATTCGTATGTGAGGCAGCACAGAAAATTGAAATGCAAATAAGTATTGAATAAAAATTGCTACATTTTTTCTTTATATTTTCTACAAAATTTATTTAACTATTTACTACAATTTGTAATGAAATTCACGAAGTTGTTGTCGTAAATATTTCATTCAAATTGTAAGGAATTTGTCTTTACCCCTGTCGATATTTCTCCTACAATTTACCACTACAATTTTATAGTCAAATTCAAGTTTACCGTTAGTTAATCTTACTACAAATTTGAGTTCCATTTTCTACAAAAGACCTCTACAACGTTGTAGTAATTTTTCATAAATCCCAAGGGAAGGGGAGAAGTATGAGTGGAGAGGAGATGTTGGGGGGAGGAATCGTGTGGGTCAATATCGGTGTCCCACCTCAAAGAATAGGGTGGGTAGTCTAAAAATAGAAACTAGAATTGAACAAAAGTGAGCAGCTCAGGAGAGAAAGTGAGAAGGCCTTCTAAAACGACCTGGCACCGAAGCCCCAAGATTTGTTGCGAATCTGGTTGCAGTCACAGAACACGGGCCCACTCTACCTTGTTGCCTTAAGTCAGCGTTTAATGAATTATTAGAAACAGCGTGGTAAACGTCATCTATAGTATATCGCTACATTTACTGGAATTAGACCACCATGAATTTTATATTCTGTTTGATTACGAGCCTACCACGTACGATTAAGTCGATATCCTTATTGACCTTGTTGAACATTTTTGAATTCCACTAAATGTAGCAATACTCTACAGATGGCGCTTACCACGCTGTTAATAGTAATTTATAAAACGCTGTCTTAAGGCAGCAGGTAGAGCGGATCTGTATTTTGTCACAGCTGTCTACGATGCGCTGATGAGATCCAGTTTCGACAGAATACTTGAGCCCCACTATTAACTTTTTGTGTTAACTATAGCACAAAATACATTACCCCTATTTTGTGAGTCACGGTTCTTCTAACTATCATGGTGACATTTGCAACCACAAAATGTCCAACTGAGGTGATGTTGTCGTATATTATGTCCCATGCTAATTTTTTTCGCATATTCGGACATGTATTAGACATTTTATCCACCTTGGCTGAACTCTGAAAAGAAAAGGTTTTATATTCACATAAAATAATAATGTAAGCTTTTTCTTCAAAATATGTACATTTTTGTGTAATTTTATACCAAAAATTTGAATATAATACCAATTTGCACCTCTGCTGGTAATATCACAATTAAATTTAAACCGAATGTCAATCTTATGTATGTTATTTCTTCCATTCTTGTGTGGTTTTTCTTTGTCCTATGTAATATTTATTCAGATAATATCTACCACGTCCAGGAAACAATCTAATTTGATTTGTAATTCAATCGTTACTCACCCTTCTTCCCAAATTAAATTCAACATTGTTTATCCCTCCATCCACTAGCATGTAAGCAACAATAGTGAAACAAAAGACTGTCAGCAGAACAGGAGACATGTTCTTTCAATAGTTTTACGAAAATAATATACTTTCATATTATCAAAACTATTTAGGGCTAAATTTTTTTTTTGTTTAATGAGAGTAAAATTATTCAACGATAACATCTCTTCTCCAGCATGCAAAAAAATATTTAGCGACAATAATTGCTACATTTAAATTGTGGAGATAGATAAGCATCTATTTAAATTGTTACTGAACGAAACAATTTACTAATTTTAAATAGAAGCGTTCTTAAATTCATATTCAAAAAAAAATTCCATTACAATCCAGAAACATTTAAATTAGAAATGAACCGGATAATAATTTTACTGGGTACAGGATAACTAATTTTCATTGATTTTTAATGAATTTAACACAAAACTCCTAGAGACAAAATCCTCGTGTAACAAAATTGTGTTATGGACAGGCAGTACTAGGTATACACTTTTACCTACCTAGCTTTCACCAACCTTCTTAGAATCAAGCAAATCGTCTAAGAAAGTACAAATCTGCTGTTAACCGAATATTTATGGCTACGTCCTCGAATTTGACTCGAGGACAGCTTTTTAGTAAATTCTTTGAATTCACCCCAAGCCAGCCGAGGGTATATAAACCTCTGGAAAAGAGAAAGCAGGGAAGAACATCTAAGCACTCATCTAAAATCGTTTCTAAATCGTCACTGTCTCGTTCCATAATTATAGTTAAAGTTCATTAGTAAATAAGTAGTGTATTGTTAATTTTAATAAAGTATAATTAAGGACTTATCGTTGCCGAAAGTTTGATTTTGACTTCCAAGGAACCCTAATTTAAAGTTCCCGCGTATAAATATATATTTATCGGGGACACAACAATTGGACTGATTTGTATAATTATTGACCGAGTTGCAAATTTTTTTTGTAACAACTTTGAAAAGTAATTATGAATTAATCTCTCATGTTCACAAAGTCTGCAGACGGTCGCATGAATTGAATGTGGAAAACCGCATCTCAATCTGATATACTGCGCAAAAATTCGAAAGTTTGGCCTATTTTAGTGCTTTATTTCGTCAACTAATAATACAAGTAAGGTATACTTAGGTCATACCAACAAAATCTTAATTACCGATTTTTATTAGGTAGTTTTTTTTTAGTTAAGGATGTGAGATGTTCTAGTTTTAGAGAAATGTGAATATTAGCGCAAAATGTGGAGATGCGTGTCCAACTAGTCGTAAGACTAACGACCTTCTGACGATGATGATAATGATGACTTTTAAATCATTCCAATTTATTCCCTTAGATTAAATTATAAATAAATAATCATATATGCTAAACTGTTCTGTACTACCTGGAATCCTGCCTTCGAAAAAGCCTCCATACCTAGAGGCGAAACGTTGGGTTGATAACAATAAATAAAAACATTGACCCCATTGGCTCTGGTTCTTTATTTATTATTAAATTATTATTACCTTTTTTGCACTTTTTTTCTGTGACAGTGATAGTGACAGTTGTGGAACCTTTAATAAAATACCTAAATATTAAACAGCTTAGTACTACGTTACTACACATAATATTGTTTAGACGTCCATTACGATAAAAATTAATGCATGAATTAATTGCATGGTATTAATCACATAAAATAAAGAATATATTAACGTTACGTAAACATCAATAGATAAATTAATATCCTTTATATAGGTAAATGTAATTTTATTATATTTCTAAACTATTATTGAGGTGACAATGTGTGTGTATCCTTCCTTAAAAAAATTAATTATATAATAACAGTCAAACCTCACATATACTACAAATATTATTGGAAATTCGAACCCCATGCCAATAGACACGCTTCCATGCGTCTATCAAAATTATTGCCGGTTTCTATTATTTTCTGAACAACATTTAAGACAATTTGCCTATAAGGAATTCTTCCCTGTGGATATCGATGACTGTACAATTCGACCGTTGCATTAACATCTGTCGTACAAAATGTCAATGTAACAACTACTATTCTACACTGACCCATGACAGTGATACACTGACCTACTGCTAATTCCACTGACTACGCACATACAAGTCTACGACATTAAAAGAACAAAAGACTACTATAAGTTGGTTGTGGTATAAAAATCATCAATCACAATCTAATCTAACAAACAGGTAACAAACAATCCGTGAGTACAAAAATACAGAAGAAGTACAATACAGATGTTGCTAATTACCAGCTGATTGAATACGGCGTTGCGTTGTCGCATTTCTTTCCAGGGGTGGAATTACATTTGTATTTTGAACTACGTTTTCTCCGAACGCCACTCTCGGCCATACAAACATTTACTTAATTTTCTTGTTTTATAGTGCATGTCCTGTCACTTCCTTCAAGCTTGCTACTTATTTCAGAAACATCCTGTATACCAGCCACGAATTGTAATGTTATTAATAGTAGTAAAACACTCCGATAGTATATAGGTAAATGTTATTGCGAATTACTAATGAAGCCGTCAAAAACCTCATGTGAATTTTGTAAATAATTTACGTGCTAGAATTTCGATGAAACTGATGAGCGAAAAGCAAAATAAAATAATAAACTCAAGGGTTTCGTATCGTGTTAATGTTCTACACCTGCGGTTGCGTATGGACCTTAATTGCATATTATATTAGCTCGGGGGTGTAAAGTAATAAATCAAACTCAACGTCAAGTGGTCCATCAGTCCTGATAAGATTTACTTTTAATAATGGTTATAAATTTAGGCTCCAAGTTGATTCTGCTGTTTCCATCAGGACTCTCATCTCTTCATAATAATTTTTACAAAAAAGAGCCGAAGGATTATTTTGTTTTATGGATAAAAACCCACAATTTTAGTTTTAGGCATGAGATAATTTTATTTTTGAAATAATTCGTTTAATGAAGCTTCGGATATTTTTGGTTCAGATGACTAGTGTTGCAACAAACATATGCTTCCGCTCTTGCAATTGCGGAAGTTCCGCATGCTTCTCTGCATCTGATCCCGCGTTTTTATAACGGAAGCTTATCGGAACTTAACTAAATTTTATTTACCATCTTTCTGAAAAGCAGAATTTTAAACGGAATTGTTTGTTGGTAAGCTGCATGTTGGGTAGGTACCTTCGCTAGCTTTTATCGACTCCACTGTCACATTGTAGACGCATTATCAACCGCTTGTATTTATGAAATATTAACGACAATGTATAGCATTAGAGCCAGCTAATTTTAAGTTAAAAGAAAAATTAACGACTTTCAATACAATCTAGCGTTGTAATTTACCTCCCGTGTGTGATGAATCCCGACCTATAAGGGGCATTCCTTTTTAGTGGTGGGTTTCTCCAGTAGTTTAAGATCTATTTCTNAAAGGAAATGACTTTCCGAACAACCCTATAGGAATTGCCTTAATACTTATCTAAACCTCCAAAGGTTCCAACCACGATTTATATTCGATAAAAAGGTAAAAATCCAAAGATTTTCTACACAAAGCGGGTGAAATAAACAAAGCGTCATGTATCTATAACATAATCTAATTTCTTTGAAAATCCATGTTAAATATCTCAGTAACAAAAATAAGTGGATTCAAACGTGACCAATATTTGTTCGGGTGTGTTAGAAATAGAGCCAACTTACCAAACCAAATACTTCACCAACAGAAATAGGATTTATTTGAAGCAGCTTGGCATTTAATATTTAAAATAAAAAATCGTTTCATATTTCACGTTTATATTTCAAAGAAATAGTAGATAATCCCTATTCACCAAAACCAACATTATTGGTGGTCGATTAAATGGATTTAAGTATTTTATTCATTAAGTCGAAGATAAATCAAAATATAAATTATTAAAAGCACCATTTTCAAAATGTAAAGTATTTTTTAAGTGTAAAGTTTAGTAAACAAATGAATTTTTTCTGCCCGTTCTTCTTCCAATTTTATTAATCACAAGTACTTCGTGTCTAGCACATAAGATAACTTCATTTGTATCGTCTTCTCGTAAAAGAGCGTCAAACTTCCAAAAATACGTACTTGTTGGAAAAAGCAAAAGACTTGACACGTCGTAATGTATATTAGTTTGCCTGTAAGTCCCCTAAAAATAAAAATTAATTAATTGTCGTCATTAACATATCGGATAATCGGTAAAAACAACTCAGCCAACTGCCTCAAGACTAATAAAGTGACAATTAATCACATTCATTTTCATTCCGAATGTCCTGCTATAAGATTTCACTCAGAATATTAAAAAGCGTTGTGAACGATTAAAACTGTAATACCTTCAAATTTAATTTGAGAAGGGGTAAGTGAAACCTCTCGTTCATTTTTGATTACATTTTTAACGATGCTCTGCATTCTATAGTTCGCGGAAAAAGCTCTCATCTCCACTTGACTATAAACAGACGCATTTAAAACAAAAACAAAGGAAAATCCTACATACAGAATGAGGAACATAATATTCACGTATTTATTTATGTTGATTTTATAGTGTAAAAACTACTAGGGTATGAATCTTTGGAATCTGTGCGCACGTGAATGATTTGTTCATTATCACTGCACATATTGCTTTATTCGTTATCGCTACATTGCATTTATTCGCTTTTATATTGTAATAGGCGAAAGGTACCTATACCCTTTAATACGACTGCTTCTGTTAACATTTATACTATTAAAGTCGGTCAAGAAGAAAATACAACGTAAATATGTATTATGTCTAACTATCATGAATCGTCACATTCGGGCCAGTGGTACCAAACAGGTCATAGTAAATTCGATCAAAAATTTCCCATAACTTTTTATTTTTATTTTTTTGATAAAATTTTTAGACTTGTAAATTCTAATAGTAAACCAAATTTCATTAAAATGCATCAACTTCATTCTTTATTCTGTTAACTCCCTTAGACTTTTAAATATTTTAAGGAGCAATTTTGTATTTTAAAACGAAAATTAAGGAAATACTTACGTACAAAAATTATTTTGCAATAAATACCATATAAAAACACAGAAGTATCTTATAATTAATTAGATGTCTAAATATCTTGATCGGATGCAATAAAAAATTAATGCATACGTATCCTCATAATTCATAGGGGGTTATAAATCGTATATGTACATTAGTGTACGAGAAATTTTGTAGACTCATGGCAATTGCATTGGTAATTATTATTTCCGCTGAATACCGCAATTCATCTACAATACATGACATTGTAGATGTAATAAATTATAATTAGCTGATTCGACTAGATGGTTATTCATGATAACAAAATGTAAACAGAACAACAGAGGCAGTGCTTTAAAACTGCTTTAAAAAAAAACATTAAATTATTACATACGTAGTCAGTGCATTATATGGGATTAATTTAATTTGAAATAATAATATAGGGTTGTTTTCGGAAAGTCATTTCGTTTTTTCCCGACAGAAGATTTAATTGTATTCTTTTGCACCCAACTTGACATTTAAGCCGTATAATTTNAGACTTGTAAATTCTAATAGTAAACCAAGTTTCATTAAAATGCATCAACTTCATTCTTTATTCTGTTAACTCCCTTAGACTTTTAAATATTTTAAGGAGCAATTTTGTATTTTACTACTTTATTTGGTAGTAGATAAACATTTATTATAAAATATGTTATTGAAACCCCTCTAATGTGCTCTAGAACAGAGCCGGGCAAACTCGGCTCTTTTGACTCCCGAGTGCTCCTCATTGATCCTGCGAGTGCGAGTGAGATGATTCTTTCCTTTTCTTATCCCTTCCATTTCGTAGGTGAGTCCCCTGTTCCATAGCCGAACCCAATAGCATTGCGAACGTAGTAACGAAAATTTTCGTAAGTATTATTTAAGTTGTGAGAGAGGCTTCGCTCGTCTACGGGATGAAGGGGCTTGATATGGGAGTGGAAGGGAGAAGAAAAAGAGAAAGCAATATGGGTCATTACTGCTTACTCTCTCGTACTCATTGAAGGGTATGGAGTGACTCAAAATAACCTCAGGTAGCGACTCCTACGAAGTTAAAGTTTGCCCGGCTTTGCTCTAGAACTTAAATAATACCTACGAAAATTTTCGATACTACGTTCGCAATACTATTGGGTTTGGCTATAGAAGAGGGGACTCACCTGCGAAATGGAAGGGACAAGAAAATGAAAGAATCATCTCACTCGCACTCGCAGGATCAATGAGGAGCTCCTTGGCTATACCTGAGGAGCACTTGGGAGTCAAAAGAGCAGAGTTTGTCCGACTCTGCTCTAGAATGTAGTTCTCTTAACGTCACTTATCTGTTTATAAACATTCGAAGTTAAAAAATCAACAATCAAGCAGTATAGGCATGTATTTTATGGATATATTTGTAAGCATTTGAAGTACCTTTTTAAACGGGCAGGAGAGAGGAGGAACAGTGGGTTGAAAAAGAAGAAATTTTTGTGTGTTGTGTATTACATCGCAGAAACGAGAAATTTTGAATGTATGAAATTCTTCACATGTTGCGGGATTTTCTCTTATAACACACCTTTTCACATTAATTGTCATCTGAAATTTAAAATAAACATTGTAAGATAGTATAAACACAATATTATAAATTCTACGATCCGTTTTATTAACTAGGTATGTCATGGAGTTCCATAACCGTAACCAAAACTATCATGTATCCGAAACAAAAATATATCCACAACTGCAACGGAATCTGACATAAAGGTTTCGAATAATTTCCAATAAAGGGTGAAGTCCAAGTGAGACGTCTATAGCAGATTTTCGCCCTGCTGTATAGATAACACTTAAAGTGAGTAACTATAATAATTACTTATAACCCTAATTATTTTTTTTGTGATTGTAAGAAGAAAAAGTAGGTAAAGAGCGAATATAAAAATAGGGAACGAAAAATTAAAAAAAGTTGCCGATTTTAGGTATCTAGGAAGTCAGATAAGTCAGGACGGAAGGTGTAGTAGGGATATAAAGCAGAGGAGTCGCCTTCAGTAAAAAGAAGTCACTATGCTCGCGAACGATTAATTCAGAATTTCGAAAAAGGTTGTTATAGGAGTATGTTTGGAACGCGGCGCTGTACGGGTGCGAAACACGGACAGTAGGCGCTGCGGAAAAAAAAGGTTAAAAGTGTTCGAGATGTGGTGTTACAGGCGAATGATGAGCATACCGATACAGAAGATTAGAAATAAGGAGGTATTAGAAAGAGTAAGGAAACAGAGGAATCTATGGAAGTCAATAAGAAATAGGCGAGATAGATTAGTAAAACACCTTCTCAGGCATGAAGGTCCAGTCAGAGATATCCTAGAGGTAGAAACGGAAGTTAGAAGGGGTAGAAGTAGACCTAGATTAGATTTGTTTTCGGAAATAGTTAAGGATGTTGGATATTCTAGTTTTAGGGAAATACGAAGATTAGCTCAGGATAGGAATGAGCGGAGGTACTTGTCCAACCAATCTTAGGACTGACGACCTTATGATGATGAGTTTTGGGTGAATGGTAGGTACCACCATCAATTTTTTTATACTCACTACTAGTGTTGCCCAAACGCAAGAACAAGACGAGACTTAGCCAGTCTTGGTCTTGGTCTTGCGCCAATACACCTGGTCTTGGTCTTGGTCTTGGTCTTGCGCTCCCAGTCTTGGTCTTGGTCTTGGTCTTGCGCTCCCAGTCTTGGTCTTGGTCTTGGTCTTGCAGCAAGAGTCTTGCAAGTCTTGCAATTACCTATTAGTCTATTACTATTTATTAAAGTTTACTTTAAATCCTAGAAAAACGTATTAGAATTGGAACATTGTGAGCTTGAATGAATATAGCCATAGTAAAGATCAAGCAGATTAATAAATAACTGAAGATTTGATAAGAAATTCGAAAAATCAACTGACCTATATGTCGTTTTCCATGGAAGTAACTGTTTCTTAATAAACATTTATGATCCTTGCTTTCTACCGCGCCGCCTCGCCACGTGCCGGCTCTATGATAAGGATGCCGCCGCAAATCAAACAATAATATAAAGCGTGTAAAAAAATTCGAAATTATTTTGCATGAGTATACCTACACCCTATGGCGGCAATCAAATAGTGTCAAATGTTATGATTTCGGCGTGGCGGCAACGATTGTTTTAGATTTCAAAAGAAGCCGCCGGCGCGTGTATCATAACCATGTACTTCCGAAAAGCGGCAAATTTCTTTGAGAAGTAAGTACAAAACCTTTGATGCCGCATTATCAAAGTGCCGATGGTTAAAACATAACTATGCATGCACTCAGTTTGATTTTAATAATTTTTTTATTCGCTATGTTTATGGTATTAGTCGTAATGCGCATAGGTCCAGTTTTTCATATTCTTTGATACAGTTTTTTGCGTCTCATAGAATTCCTAAGCGTACCTACCTATACACCGAACTGTTACACCTAACTACTCAGTGAAATAGCGCTAAGTCCTAGCTGCAAGACGCAAGAGTCTTGCAGGCTATGTCTTGTTCTTGCTCAAGTCTTGCACGGTCAGTCTTGGTCTTGGTCTTGCTAAAAATACGCGGTCTTGTTCTTGGTCTTGGTCTTGCAAAAACGCAAGAACAAGACCAAGACTGCAAGACCAAGACTGAATTTGGGCAACACTACTCACTACTACATCCGCTACGTATTTAATTAAATCTACCCAAAATATTATCCCCTCGTTTTTTCTGTGGAAAAGGATCGGTTTCTTAGACGTATACGACGCTTATTAAAATGGTACATAAGTATACATTAAACCACAAAACAATTAATTTTTTTAATTATTAGATACTTGCTGTTAGGTTTCGACTAAACAAATCCTTATCGACGGTTATGGTGGTGTTTAAAAATACTTCTTCATTTATAAGTTTAAGGTTGTTATAGAATAATTTCATCGCTGCATCTGGATATTCTGCACATTGGCCTTTTAACTGCAACCCCTAAAAAGAAATTTACAAATTCTGTACATCATTAAGTTCAGCTATCGTTATATTTCAATTCTATAATTTTGAGGTACTTAGATATGTACGTATTTCATACAGGTAGGTGTATACTTAATTTTAAACCATTTTTTAATTATTTTCCTTCGTCTCTATTTCAATAGTATAATAGTGCACATCAAACAACGTACTTTTTAAAATTACAATATATACTATTTTCAAAATTAGTAAGCATTGTTTAAAAAGTAACATATGGTTATGGACAAAACTTTATTGCAAAATTATATACATTTACCAGTAAATAAGAAGCACAATCTTACCGAAAATCTTAATTCAGAGTGAACAGTATAATTTATAAGCCAAACTGCACTAATAACAAAAAATATTAAATGAAATTCCATAATTATTTTACAACGCAAAACTAAAAATTTTAACCTTTACTGCTATAATGGTGGCTTTTATAAGAATAGTTAAGAACGGGGCTCATTTTTATGATCGACACAATAAATATAGATGTAATGTCATAATTAAATATCTCTGATTAATTGTGATTACTATTAGATAGTGATGGTATTGAAATCAAACATGTTATTATATGCACAATGATATAACATTAAACGGGAAACCAAAGTCTATTTGTAGAGTCAAAACATAAAGCAATAATAATGTAGCTACTAAAAAATATTTCAAAATTTAACTAAAATAGCTACTAATAACAATATGTAGACTCAATAAAACACTGGTCTAAGTTTTCACTATTTTTTAATTANCAACATTCACTGGTGTATGGCCGAAATCGTCACGGAAAGAATAAATAATAGACTTTCACCAACAGAGTTGCTAGTTGTCGACATTCACTAATAGATCTTAAGATATGCTTCCGGCAATCACAGTAGCATATACATCACGTACGCATTTTTTTCATTTCAAAAACAACATTGTGACAGTTCGAGAACGAAATATTATTTCTTCTTTATTGTATAAATTTACGGGTTATGACCTTTTAACAAACCTAAAAACCCTAGATAAGTAAGTAAACTATATAAGCTAAGAATAATACTTTGTCAATATCAGCCACATTGAAATAAAATGATAACAACAATAAAAACTCAATAAAACACTGGGCTATGTTTTTCACTATTTTTAATTATTAAACAACTCGACAAATGTTGCCGCCGAAGTGAAATAATAAATAACACAGGTCTGCGAAATTTTTGTTTTGAAAAGTTTTTTCTTAAATTGTTAATATTTGTCGTAATTGTCTTAAAAGTAATAGAAAACGATATTCATATGATTTATACCACGTCACATTAACCCATAAATGCTAAGAGAACACATTTCCATTTGAACCCTTGCCACGTAATGAGTGCGACGAAAACATATTCGATAACCAGTGTTTCTATGTTTTTAACGATGCTCTTTTCGATGGTGTTGGTTAAAAATACCTCCGACAATATTAAAGCATGGAAAAATCGAAAATAAACAAAAAAAACGTGATTTTTGAATTGACTTTTTTCTTAAAAAGTAATTTTTTGTGTCCTTACGATTTTTTTATATGCTTAAAACCTATATAAATCATGACCTCGATATCTAAACATGAAATAATCACCGTTGGTCAAGTCGAAATGCCTTTACAAACTGTTTGATCAAACCAAGTTTAATGTAAAGTGGTGGAAGCAATACTTTCTTCTTTCAAACTCGTATTGATGACATTTTTCACTCCGACTTCCAATTGCATTCTAATTTGGACAGAAATACCTAATAACAATGATTTTGATTTACCATAAGTCCACTGTCTTAACACTTCAACACATAACCGGCATATTTTATCGTAACCCAGTGTTTATCTTGGTGACACAACTTCATTCTGAAGTAAGCTTAATAAGCATTTTTTACAAAGTCTGTTATATTCAATCTTTGCTTAACTATTGTATATTGTCCGCAAATGTAAAAAAATACATTTGAATTGTTTTTACAACTCCGAGAAGCCATAGTTAAAGATAAATGAAACACAATCTTTTATTACACGTTAATATTATATCTCTCTCAATAATGGCGCGCTATAAACTATTTTTTTTTCAGGCGGTGTAAACGACTATAGTTACTTTCAGACTATCTAAAATAAAGTAAAAGACAATATAATGCTCAGTCAGAGAGTATTAAATAGAAATATAAGCTATAAAATGAATTTTGTGAAAAAACAAATAAATTTGCCGATTCAAAGAGCTATATATATCTATACACATATATTAATCTACATACAAAAAGAAATGTGACGTGATACGTTAAAACAAAGTTTATATTTGCAAATTATAGACCAACATTTACATGCTTAAGATAAATTTATACAAAAAACTTTTTTATCGCAGACCTGTGTAATTCATTACTCTTGGTAATGCCTTTCGAACGAAACAATTGTCGAGTGTGGAATAATTAAAAAATAGTCAGTTTATGTATTGTTATTATCATCACTTTTCACAATGATTTCACCAGCCATTTTTCCGAACTTATTAAAATAGCTACCTTGAATAAGCTTGTGAATTGTTAAGTAAAAATCAGAGTTTTCATCTGGAAGGTTCGGACTTTTCATTTAAAAAGTATTAATAAATTAAGAAGAAATGAAAAATTTCGATGGAACATTGAAAATAACAAGGTATTTATATTTAAAAAACGAAAGAGCCGATAAAATGTTCGTGACGTCACGCAATGATGTTTCCCAGCTAGCATAATATACGACTTATTAAGACGTTTGTCTCATTACAATTGTCTTCATTGTCTATGACGTCATATGTGTTTTCTCTGATTAAATTTTGGGTAATTCAAAAAGGACTTATCAGATTCGATATACAATCATTAATATACACTGTTTCAAATGCAAATGTGTTTTTAACACATCAAATAGTTGTAGGACGTACCGATCGCGTTGAGCGACGAAGTTCTTGAAACTTCGTCAGATGTGCTTCTACCACCTGATGATTTGTTATGTCTTACCGAGCACCCTGTGTCCACAAAACATTTATGCCACTCATTTTGTAAGCCTAGCTAGTAGAAGGATCTTTAGCGTATTTGATACGGAAAATTATTGTCGCTAACTTTGATTTTTCAAACCAAAACACACAGGTAGAATCTAGCGAAAGCGGCCATCTTTAACCCAACTGCCGCTAGCGCTCGATACCCTGCGATTAGGTACTAGCAAACCATGCGGGTCAAAACTTGATGTTTTCCTCTACAAAATGGCACTACAATCAGTTATGTAGGATCCCTGAATAAATTTGTATGACTTTTCAAAGCGTAAAGTCCTTTTTGAAACACCCTTTATAACTCTCTTCAAGGAGGATGCTTCCAATATTATAATGCTGACAAAAAGAGAAGTCATAGGATGACCATCAAATAAAAGGAAATACACACCACCCTTATTCTTACCGTAACATTACGATCAATTCTTTCACAAAACAAGTTAGTAAAACATAAACAAATTAAGAAAAAAAGTTCTACCCCGACCGAGAATAGAACGAGCATCCGTAGCACTGAGCCAGCGTCTCTTCTTGTACGCTTTTTAGAACAACAGGAAATATAAACATAACCACCGTTCATAATCATTATATAAGGTGGCGGAAGTTTTCCCGACTCTTTCATCAAGAGCCATTAACGGTTCTCTAACCATTACATATGTTTAAAGTAGGAAATTTTACATAAATTCTAACGAACAAAAACACGTTTAATCGTAAGTTGCAACATTTTTAGATTCGCATCACAACAGATGATATAGCAGTATAAGCATCTATCAAGGAGGAGTTAGAGATAACTTTAAATCAAATGGATGCGGTATTGACAAAACAGTACTGTTTGAAAATAAAAAAAGGTAAAACATAAGTACTGGTATGCAAGGGAAGAAAAAGTAAGGAAAGTGCGAATATAAAGATAGGAGACGAAAAATTAGAAGAAGTGGACGATTTTAGGTATCTAGAAAGTTAGATAAGTCAGGACGGAAGAAGTAGTAGGGATATAAAGCAGAGGATAGCGCAGGGTCGGGTCGCCTTTAATAAAAAGAAGTCACTTCTATGCTCGCGAACGGTTAATTTAGAAANAAATTAGAAGAAGTGGACGATTTTAGGTATCTAGAAAGTTAGATAAGTCAGGACGGAAGAAGTAGTAGGGATATAAAGCAGAGGATAGCGCAGGGTCGGGTCGCCTTTAATAAAAAGAAGTCACTTCTATGCTTGCGAATGGTTAATTCAGAAATTCGAAAAAGGTTGTTAAAGGTGTAAAACATAAACAGTGGGCGCGGCGGAAAAGAAAAGGTTAGACGCGTTCGAAATGTGCTGTTACTAGCGAAAAATGAGGATACCGTGGATAGGGAAGGTCAGAAATGAAGAGATATTAGAAAGAAAAGGAGAGCAAAGGACTCTATGGAAGTCAATAAGAAATAGGCGAGATAGGTTAGTAGGACACCTTCTCAGGCATGAAGGGCTAGTCAGAGACATGTTAGAGGCAGAAATAGGAGTTAGACCTAGATTAGATTACTGTTCGCAAATAATTAAGGATGTGGGTTGTTCTAGATTTAGGAAAAAGCGAAGATTAGCTCTGGATAGGAAAGAATGGAGGTGCGTGTCCAACCAGTCTTAGGACTGACGACCTTATGATGATTACAGTAGTGATTCTATTAGGAATTGAATCTTTGTCGTTTTTTAGTTACAAAGAAGCGACGTTTAAGCTTTTGAGCGTCGTTTGTCACCATTAACGACCAGCTGTTCCGTTTCCTTGTTGATTTCCGGTGCATGGTGGTTCACAGATTCTAGCTTGTGGCCAGGAATTTCCAATTATAGAAACAGAGTCCATCTGATTCATTCCCTCTACCTCTTGAATTAAATCTTGTGGGAAACGGGATCGAGGCCGTGGAGATTTGTTCCGACTTCTGTGTTTTTCGGCCACAATAATAGCGTCGATTTGTCTTCAGGTTTTGCTCTCTAACGTGCTGTTGTACATTTAGTTACAATTGCGCAAACCTTGTTGTTTTATCATACGATTAGTGGCTATCTGCGATGGTGATCGTATAATTTCGGGAAGAGGGCCTTACATGTTCACTGCATGGCAGGCAGAATACAAGTCTCTTGTTTTGAGTATATAGTCTGTCCGTTCCACTCTAGCTTTTAAATTTTTTGAGGGGGGAATCACCTGTAATGTTACTAGTAAATGTTTTTGTTCTTTCAGAAATTGAGAGGACTTTTTGTCTACGATAACTTCTTGTTCCAGGAGGTAGAAGCTCTTAAGACTGATTATGGCATTTTACAAATATTTACTCTCTTTTCAAAAAATTAAAAAAAAATCCATGAGTAGTTTCATCATGATGTAGCGGACCTCGACAAGGTGCTTTATCCCCAGAGAGCCGACTGCATAACTGAATTCTCTCCACCAATACAAAGAAATATTCCAGGTCGTTCTTAAAACCGCTATTTTGTTCAGTTTTCCTGTTAATAAAGGTATCATGCTATTAGTGTGGAAGAAATAGTTCATTATTCCCATTTTTAAGGCTAGAGATAGATCGATCTGATGCCTCCAACTACTTGCCTATCTTCATAGATTAGTTGATATTATTATGTCATGTAAGATTGGTGAATGTTCAATTCAATTGATAGCGAAAGAACAAATGATTTCATGAGAAGGTGCTCTATATTAACCAACCTTATAATTTTGGAAAATACTACAGATGGCGCGGTAAACGCCATCTGTAGTACGATGCTACATTTTAGGATTACGTATGCTCCAACAAGGTCCATTTAAATGTATGGATATCTACTTGCTGAAAACGAATCCCGGCGTAGCCAACCTCAACGTGATAGGCACGTTACCATAATCGAATAAAATAATTCGAAGTGGTCTGTATTCAATGTAGCATCGTGCTACAGATGGCGTTTACCGCACCATTTGTAGTATATTCTAAAACGCACTGTTAAGACAGCAGGTAAAAGTTGGTCTGTGTTCTGTCGGAGCTGCCTGCGACGTGCTGATGAGATCCAAAAAGGTCGAAATCGCGATCCGCGTCTGGCAGTTTCGACAGAATACAGACCACTTCGAATTATTTTATTTTAACCTTATAATTTATAGCGACTTCATATCTCTATAATAATTTTTAAGAAACATGTCAAAATTGAGATTATTACAAGTTATCTAATAAATTCTATTATTTCTACGGCAAGTTCAGTCAATTACATTCGAAAATTGTAATTTTTGCACTGTCATTAAAATTTTGTTTTCTCCGTATAATATCTCCAAACAATGGGCACATGTAAGGAAAACAATATTGTACAGGTGACTATGCACAATGTGTTACAATACGAACAACTTTGTTCCATTTTTAAGCTTCTTTTTTCGAAATGAAACTTGTCGTATCCACGTCAGCATCAATCTTCTTCACCACTCGTTTATATTCACCGATCATCTTTGAAACGGAAATGCGACATCTCAACGTCCTTTGCTCACATACAGAACCAGTATACATAAATACAATATCTCTGTATGTACGTATGTATGTATCTATGCATTTATGGGTAATAAACGTATAGCTATTTGTATACATATACCTATATTTACACTCATGTATTTGCTTTGTAAGGTCCTGTTTACTATTCAGTAGACACCATCTTATCCTTTCGATTTAAACGAACTAAATGAAGTGGAAACCCTATTGAAAACCATGCAAAATGCAAATACATGGAACATGCAAGTACTTATATGCTTGTAGGTAGGTTCAAGTCCTTACATCAAAAGTTCATTTTAAAAATTTTCGTTTATTGATCAATAATGTGGAAACTATATTCGATGAAAATTGCACCATAAATGTAAATGTAAAATTTGTCAAATTTTCTCTTACGATAATAAAACCACTCTAACCGGTCAAACATAAATGCAAAAATCAAACGCACTAGTAATTAAAGTAATTTGTAGCAAACGTTTAATCAAAAGGTTCCTTCGGCATTGAGCGCTCGAGGCAATCATAACTTCTCGCCTGAGCATCAGGAATAATATTCTAATATAATTGATACCTAATATTGATAAATAAGACAGTAAAAATTGAAACTATTACCCAACAATACATAAATAATTGAAATTATTAAGAATTAATACGCTTATAATTGATAATAATAAAAATAATAAACATTGAAAATATTGTTTTTATTATTAATTAAAATTATTAAAGATGACTACGCTTATAATGGAAGATATAAAACAATAATATGGTAAAACTGTTGTACGTATGTGGTTTTAGTGTAGCGTAGGCAGGTTTATAATGATAGCAAGATCCTACTAGAAATATGCCGTCCTTTTAATAAGGATGTAACCGGGCCTATACTTTTGATAGCGGATAGTAGCGGCAAACAGGGGGGAGGGGAGACACTGCCCCAGCACATATTTCGTTTTCATAGGTTTACTGCAAATTATGATTTGGTTCGGTTAGGTACATTTTAATGAATGCATTTTTTTTCCGTCAACACTTGTCGTAAGAGGTGAGAAAACTACGGCTGAGCTCAGCACACGCCGCCGAGACTCTAGCGGACTTTCCGCTCTTCGCGCGGCTGCACATTATATCCATCCAATACAGCTGTTGCCCCCTCACCGCCGCCACCAGCCTTTCTTTCCCTCCACCGCTGCCACTTCTCCCCAAGCGATATAACGTCTACCCCCTCCACGTGGCCGTAACGCTTTTCAGGCGTCTATAACGAAGTTTCACTTCAAAAAAAAAATTCACCGTGTATAAACTTTTAAATTTAGTAAATTAAAAGTAAGTTTGTTAAATTAAAACTAAATCAACTTTTATTTTGTTGCAGAGCGACTTAATGTCCTTTATGAGAAAAATTGGACAAAGTTAGTGACCGAGCAACTGAAGAGGTTTGAAAAGGCTGTGATAGAGTCCTCTGGGAAGGACGATTTTCCCCATTCATCGGGCGCCCATTGGACATTTGGGGGAGCACTTTTGTACACTATAACATTACTTACTACTGTCGGTAAGTTGATTAACATTAATATCTAATAGTATTGTAGAAATATTCGTACGTATGGTAAAGGTAAATAAATATAAACTGTCTGCCCCATTTTAAATTTTTCACCTAAACATCTCGTCAGGGGAAACACCAATCCAAAAACAACTTCTACAAAAATTGTTAGGTTCAAAAGAGAAATCGGATAGCAACCTACAGTTTGACCTTGAATTTAACTTTAGTCAGTTGAAGGTCACTAATAAATGCAGAACAATTAGTGTTGTTGGTAAAACTGTAAAAGATATCGAGATAGTGATCTTGACTCTTATTATCTCCATGACATTTTATTGTTTCCTATTTATTCAATATTTTTTAGTTGAAATAACTTCTGAAGGTCTTTCTGAAAAAGAGCCACAAGTACCAATGCGAACGTAAAATTTTGATATCTTTGAGGCCAAAAATAGGTTTTTTTTTCAAAACAATCGATTTGTTCTTCAAGATGGTGAAGTGAACTGAAGTCACTATCTGGAAGTGTCGCTCCGAATTCAACACCTGTTATAGTGGTCATATTTGGATTGGTGGCAACCGACTACCCTTACGAGATATTCCACAGTCAAGAATACTCACAAAAAGTAAAAATCAAAAAACAAGCATGAATCTATAAACAGAGGTACCTTATCGGTGACTATCTATCGGTATGATACTAAAACCCAAAATTGAATATAAAAGCGTTCTGAAAACCTAAAACATCAAACATGAGTCTCTAACTGAGCATGACGCCTTCGATAATGTTTTTATTTAAAATTTCAGATTTAGTGTTTTATTTTATCAGTTTCACAGAACCGTTTTTGATTTTCTTGCATCATGTAGTACTATTAGTCTATTCGAGAACTGATCTAGTTTTCTACCTAAAATTGTTCCAAATCTTCTAAAAATATGATTGATAGTTTATTCAATTCGGGCTGTCATTCTGACGGGCAATGAAAACGGCAATTGTTATTAACAATTAAGAGTTCAGTTGTTTGGCAATTGCTTAAAAACTACAATCGAAAGCGGAAATCGGAAAAAATCTTATAAAGGAGAACATTTCCGATAAAAAAGACCCACCACTCTGAACTCTTGCTTCATTCGATGCTATTGCTTCCCTGGAGTCAGACATTCGAAGACTGTAGCGGTTTTGGATATTTTCTCTTTCACATAATAGCATTTTTATTTAAAAGAAGGAAATGCATTGATTTTTATAAATGTTCTCGTTAATAACCAGACTAACCTAACTGAGACATTTATCGTACCTAATGCATGTTAATTATGCATTATGTAAAACATTTTTAATTCTTTTTATCATAATCATAATTGTATTTATGTATATTATTCAGGTTATGGTAGATTATCTCCTAGAACGGCCACAGGCAAGGCTGTGGCGATGGTATATGCAGTCATCGGAGTTCCTCTAATGTTGATCCTTCTTTCTGGTCTCGGTTCCCTACTAGCAGTCGGTGCGCGAAAGGGCTATTCGAAGTTATGCTGCAGACGGGCGGAAACGTCAACGGCTGCAAAATTCATGCCTTCAGTCGGATATCAGAGGGCTCCTTCGAGCCCCTCAGGAAAACACGTGTGTCGACCGCCTAACGACGGTAAGTGGGAGAAAGGGGTGTCAAACCTCCTGTTGCTCTTGAATTTTAAATATAAACTGTGCTTTTGTTTATGTTCATGTTTTATAATGGAAAAATTAAAAAATTTACCAATTTTAACTGTCCCTGGTCTACTAATTAAATTCATGGTGTTCATTTTTCTAAGCACGTATATGTAGATGTCAGTACTTGTCTGGAGTTTAGCTTTAGGACAAGGACCCAAAACCTACAGTTATTGGTTTGGTGACCCTTTTCGCATTTTGAGTAAAAATGAAAGGAATTCAAAGCTAAACATTCATGGTTATTCTACAAGTAGACAGAATTCTCCATTTAAAATTTAAAATGACTATGATGTTTAACACTATGTTTATTAAATATTATTTTTCCTAAAATTCACATTTTGATGTGATTCGACCCCTCCGGACTTATTTCAGAATTTCAACTTATTAAACTGTGATGCAGTGCAAAACTGGACTCCTATATTTCACCATAAACAGCTATATATAGTTGAGACGTATTTTCTTTCTTGTTTCCACTTGGGACTGCAGTCATTTGTTGCGTTTTAACCCCGCTCTTATTTCAGTTAAAAAATACTTCGTGAGTGAAACAATGACAACATACTGAAATTCTGCTTGTCTGCATCTCTTTCTGTTACACATCAATTGGTGTAATGTTATTCCTTTTTCTTTATTAGTGTCCGCTGCAATTCCTACCTGACATCTCTTTTCTACGTTTACGATATTCCCTACAACGTCATAAAAATAGGCGTTTTGTCCGTAACCGCTCTAGTCTNTACGCAAAAGATCAGGGTCGGCTTTATAACTGCCTGATTGAAATTATATTTTTAAACAAGTGTCTTAGATCTCTTAAATTCCTGAGAATGTTGAACTTTCTTTAAAGTCCGATGCTGGCAACATGTTCAAATTCTGTTTGTCTGCATCTCTTTCTGTTACACATCAATTGGTGTAATGTTATTCCTTTTTCTTTATTAGTGTCCGCTGCAATTCCTACCTGACATCTCTTTTCTACGTTTACGATATTCCCTACAACGTCATAAAAATAGGCGTTTTGTCCGTAACCGCTCTAGTCTAGTTAGTAAGTTGAAAGAAGAAAGTAAATGCCACAGTTTTATTACGACTATGCCAATTTTGAACGTCCCAACTATACGAAACTGTGTATTTCTAGAGTTGTTGAACTTAAGAAAGTTCAGATTTGAGCAGCAAGCAAAGTGACGGTATAATTTAATAAGGCAGCGCTATATCGACAACCCACTTTTAGTGAAAATTTTTAGCTTCGAATTTAAATTTAAATCGTCTAAAACTTCAGAATTTATATATGAAGTTTATAGGTACATTTATCATTTATTATAAGAAAATAATACCTAATTTATGTCATAATATGTTATAAGCCACAAGTATAATGATGTAGTGAAACTTTGTTTCGCAAAAAGGGTAGAAAACTGAAACCATAAAACTTTTATATTAAAATAATCACTATTTCAGCGTTGACTTTTTATCTTTTGTTTTTGTTAGGATTTATATATACATGTGTATAAAAGTAGAACTTTTTTNTATCCAAATGAAAAATTTATTAATAATAACCCAGATGGGGTTTAATCGACCTAATTTTAAAGTTCAGGAAAATTTTACAATTTTTTTTGAGGTTTTATTTTTTTATTGTTTTTTTGATTATTTCTATTCTCAAGAATAACAAAAGTTGTTAAGACTAAGTTGTATTTATTGGGTTGTAAGATAAAATTTGAAAATATTGAAATTCTTACAAACAAAAAATACCTATAGCTTTTAAAAATAAGAAATTTTATAGAAAAATATAACGAAAAGGTTCAAATTAAAATCAAATTATACAAGTCGACATTCAATAAAGCATGCAAGTAATTACTCGAATATTACAGTAACTTGAAGAGTACTTAAGGCACAAGGATACTACAGACCTTACTGGGTGATACCGGGTTAAATACAATGATAAATTTATTAATCTTATAGGTAATGTAAATCAAAACTCGAATTTTTATTTTATTTGTTGACCAGATACGAAAAAACAAACACCTCTAAGAGATACTCTACCTATGTTCTTTCGTTCTGGGAAGAAATCTAATAGCTAGAAAAGAACGTAGTTTATAATTTACACCTTTATCTTTTTTTTTAATTCTCTTTATAGATGCTGCATCAATTCAGATAGCCCCGAATCCACACGCTGCTGTCCAAAATCACGTCAACCATAAGCAGATTCACCTAAAGATGGAACACCATATTGTTCCAAAAAAAGTACTGCTGGCCACAGTCAGAACCAGTCACGCCCGTGGTCGCTGCGTCCAGAGCCAAGTCCGTCAAATGCTGACAGACACGCATTTTTGCCCATCACACGGTCTACAACCTCCTAGAGGATTTATCGGTACCATGCCGGGATCCGATTTGCAAGAAGTAGAGGAAGAAGACGAAAATGAGCAAAGGTACTGTTTTTCATTAATGATTTTAGAATACCCTTAAAATTTTGTACTGTGGGAACACTCGGTATAGCGAAAAATATTTATTATGTGTATCAATCAAGCGTCTACATTTGTGCTGACTTAGTTAGGTCGCGACACACTGCGACTAACTGGGTCAACAGCAAATACACACACAAATGTATTGTGCTGAAATGTTCCTCACCATATAAAACCATGTAAATAATTTAGTATAAATAGCCTGTAAATATTCAATAAAATTAGTCTAACACCAGGCTCACTCTTATTCTGATGCTGATAAAGTGTCAACCCTTGGGATCATCAAAGATGCAGATAATGTGTCCAACGGTATTACTAAATCGGTTCTTCTCAGAACCACAACTTTGATAGTCACATCTCTCATCATATACGACTACAGAGAGTGGCTACAGTACATACAATTATATATAAAAATATGGTAGCTTCATATCTGAAGATTAAAAGCGAACCCCTAATAATATCTTATTATCATTCACGCATAATTTCGTTCGCCTGTATGTCTGTTAGCGACAACCCTTTTCCTCAAAAAGTGTTTAACGCAATGGTTAAAAGGTTTTACCAGTAATTAAAAAAGGGTTATCAGATGACACGCCAACTCCCCAATAATAGAGATCCTACCTATAGACTACGGTATTGTTAGAGCAATGGCAGCAAAACTGATTTATGACGACCAATATGCGAACACGCGCCTTCCTGGGGCATTTTTACAACTCCGTCAACATACCGATATACTCCGACATCTCACCAGCAAACTAGCACGACGCATCATGAAAGACCGGCATTCATATTCAAGTACCCCACAAATACCGCCCACGTATTCGTACAACTACTAAATGGAAGCTTATCCACACTTCAAACAACCACAGTTGTGCCAAGCTGGAATAACAGGACACCCTGGGGTCTCCCCTCCGTCAGTCAGATTGGTCCCCGGAAACCACCCCAATGCCTGAGGAACAACGAGACGAGTAACTCCTAGGTTCAGGTCTATTCTATTAAGCGATCAACTTAGGGACTACGCAATGAACCAGGTGCATCACTACACAGCCCCCTAAGCCTGTATGTGGGCTATAAGTCAACTGTCTCCTCGAGTCCAACACCGATTAGCGGAGACGAATCGAAACTAGACTCTTGGGTATCCCCCGCCGCCAAGGCACAGGTATAGGCACTTCGGTGATCATAAGCCACTCTGGAGCACCTTTCGCTGGGTGACATCCGTTTTGCCGTATACACGCTATCTCCAGACATCTTTTAGTCTCCTGGCTAGCCTAAACTACAATACTTTTCGCCTGCAAACCCGATCCAAGTACAGCTGCTTTACCTTACACGCCTCACGTTATAACCCCCCTCAACTCTGCTGCCTACTGCTGCCTACTGCCAGAAATTTTACTTTGCCTTGAACAATAGGTGTAGGGAGCGACCACCCAGAGGGCCGTCTCCGTTTCAACGGGCAACTTTCATTGTAAGAGATGACAAGGTCCCACGTCAACCTACCGCGTGCTGGACACCGAGGTCGAATGTCAGCTGCCGCTTACTTTTCCCTCGGAGCTTCCGAGCCTTTCTATGGCACACCATCACACGGCTGCTTTCGGATTTTCGCTCATGTGCGTTGGGTACTTCCCACTTTAACTTTGCCTCCAAACGCCCGCGGGTTCTTTAGCTTTGCCGTATCGTGAGCATGGGTACTGAGGCCTCCCCATATTTCTACAAGGTGAAGATCCTGAGGGAGGGGTCCCTAGTGTTTCAAGTTACCCTCAACTCTGTGACCCCGCTTGATGCTCACCACTGTTACAGGATACTTACTTCGCCTTAGACTGGGGCGTGGAGAGCGCCTTCCAAAGGATCACTGACTTTTTGACGCCTATCGAGATTAGATTCCCATGCGATTATTACACTTGCCTCTGCCAGTATTGTAAATTTTCTTATCAATTTTATGTATATATATTTTATAAATGAATTTTTTTCTTCCTTTTTGTATAATTTTTATCTTCCACGCGTAATTTTCCATATTTCTGATTCTGAATGTGGATATCTGTCTCTATCGCTTAAATGTTTTGATATTCAGTATCTAACTCTAAGCATTGCCTTAATTTCTGCTATCCTTATCCTACTCTTAACATATCCCCCAAACTTCCAATTTATAAAAATCCCTCCAACTTTTTGGTCAGTCGTTTACAGTCAACCAGTTTGTTATCGTTTAATGACTCTTAATCAATCGATCCAACACTATCCCCCAACCACTCGTCAGTCTCAATTAGTCCTTAACCTACTCACTCATTATTTTCTAATTTATAAATATCTTGATTTATCAGTTTTTCAGTTAGACTTAGAGTAGATATATTCTCTACACTCATATTTTGTTGTTTTTATTGTATAGTGTCAATTTAAACGACCATATATGAAATAACTCTGTTTTCATTTTTCTTGACTTGTGATATCATATTCCCATAGTTTTCTTCTTTCTTTCAGTTTTTCGCACAATACGCCTTCAAGGATGCCTCTTATCTGGCAATCGTCTGACCGGGAGTCTAGCAGAGCACCAAGTCCAAACACCTCCAGCAACACGACATCCTCGACACCGGCTGTGCCCGTAGTGCTAGTGATACTGTTCCTTATCTCATACGTTTGCCTAGGGGCGACAATTTTCACATTTACCAGCGGGTGGAGTTTCCTAGATGCAGCCTACTTTTGTTTCATAGCCCTCTCCACTATTGGAATAGGCGATCGACTTCCCCAAAACTCCGACTACAGCACGCAACTTCAGCTCCTCGCTTGTTGTTTATACTTGTTCATTGGACTTGTGATAGTGGCCATGTGTTTCAGTTTAGTGCACGACGAAGTTGTCACCAGGTGTCGGCAATTTGCCATCACCATGGGACTGGTGAGACACTGACAAAAATCTCAATGTCAAAATGGGACCACGGACAATTTCGTGTAATTTGAGGAAGGCTGTAAATAAAATATTTAAATTATGGTCCAAGTGTCTGTTATTAGTTTCAGTCGTTTAGGCGCTTTTCTCTTTGTTTATTTTTTCGACAGAAAAGGTAAGTTGAAATGAAACAAAAAACTCAATCCTTTTATTGATTAAGTTTTCTTTATTAATGATAAATTAATAATTTTATTAGACAGGGAATCAACAAATTAAAAGAAAGATATTGCAGGAAGCGTCCATGCCACTAGTGACATAATTTTGGATAGATACGTGATCGTGAGTGTTCTCAGCTGCAGGTCTGACGCTCGAAGCTAGCGGAAATTTTAAAATGGTGTGGATGCGCGGTGGCAAAAGTAGGCAGTTTTAAGTATAACAATTTTTTAATAAGTTATGTTTCTGTATTATTTCCTAGTACGCTACTGTCCTATCTATATTACTACAATAGTTTACGCCTACTGAAAGTTTATTTGTGTATCGGTTCCCAGTGTTTTGGGGAAGTATATGCGCGATCGCTCGCCAGCTTCGTTCGTCCAACCTGTACGATACCGACGGTCCGTAAATTCACTTCTCGATAGATGTACTACTTGTTTTCACTTTTCAATTTGTTTATTTGATGAGAAAGGCACCATCAGCGTAGCGGATGTTGTCGTGACTACTCGGAATTATTCTTATAAGTTTCAATTAAGTTTGAGACTGAAACTCGCTGTAGAATAGCTACATTATCAGTAAAATTATCGCTAGTGGCAGAGGGCAGAGTATTCCTTTTTATTAAATGACCAGTGATGATAGATTAAACATGATCTATAATTTAATAAGAACGTTTATGTTAAGTTCTTGATCAAAAATTTATAGTTATCGGTAATTTTCCAGAAGTGGGGCTCCACACCAAAATCGCTCCAAAAATTTTTTCATCGATTTCTAGTCATTTCTAAGGGTTCAATGATTATATTTGAAGCGTGGGAGGGTATATGGTGTATGCATAACTGTTTTTTCTTTTAAAATTAATAAAAGAACTGGTAAAGGTCGAGATGATGGCCCCCTTCGGGGGTGGGGCCATCATCTAGACCTTTACTAAAGAATTTGATCGTGAGATAAGGAGATTAAAAGCTTGTATAACTTTTAACACCCCCCC
>NW_020439079.1:1140198-1147438 GCF_000699045.2 Agrilus planipennis
TTTTGAAAAATTCTCATTCGAAAATTTTTTTTTATTTATAAAAGTAATAAAAAACTGTCTCTCCCGCCTTCTAATATCTAATTCTATTATACATATATGTCAGCTCTATCGTAACCTTTGTGGATGGATAGTTAAAATAATTCTTTGTTAAAGTACTACATGCGCCACCTGTGAATTAATAGTGAAAATGTGAAGGAAGTGTGATTAGAATCACTTATAGGCAAGCTTAGAAAAATCACTTAATAAAATTACAAAATTTTGTAATTGACTAACAATAAGAATATTTAATAATACATCAAAATTTGTTTAAATTTAATCCCACAATTGTCTTAATAACAATATATGGCAAATATCTACAAGGAAACTAATAGATAATTAAAATATAAAAAAAGATCATACATTTTGTAGTGTTTTTAAACTTCCATATTTCTTTAGGTATTTACAATTTCGTCAAGTAAAGATCGTATAAACGGCAATACAGCTAATAATTAGCTGCTAATTACAGTAATATATATAAAACAGCTTGTTTTGTTCATCTTCATTTCATATTGTAGAAAAAATCAACAAATAACAGATAACCCCAGGAGGAGTTTACAGGTATGTAAAATACATGCGAATTCCAAGTTTGTAAACGCAACAAATTATAATCAAATATTTATTTAAAATAATCTAAAAATTTAAGTTTGTCGTTTGTATTGGTTGTCTTTTCTAGAACTAAATGTTTTCGTGTTCACGTGTCTCCTTCTAGACACTATCTTCTTTTTTAACTTCCGTGTAAATTTAAGAATAATAAACGCTGTCGGACCATTTTTTTTTTTTAATTTAAAATCATGGTATAGCCACAGAGGAGACACTCCCATCTTTTTTTCTTTAAGAAAGTGTTAGTCAGTTGTTATCTCTGGTATGTCCTATCTATGGTTTACTATCTATTCTACATAGACATAGACAATCGACTGCCTTTTTCTTTATCTTGTCAAAGTAAATACAGGCAGAAATGTCTGAGAGAAACAAAGTGAATTTGGGTCAATAGGTATATTTTTCCAGAATTTTGATTAGTCTACGTAGAATACAGGAATGGATGAATGATTTGGTCTCACGCTCGTTTTCTCTCTTTTTAGAGAGTGGTCAATAATCATAAAGGTATTGCTCAATCCATTCTCTATTTTTATGCTATTCTATGATGACTCCAACCCGCAATATATCTCTTATCTAGGGTATATCTCTTATCTATGGGTGCTTCTATGTTATTCTATATATCTATCATGTATCTATTGCAATTGCATTCTGTCATCAGCTATTACTCTATAGCCTTTGTAGATCTATTATCTATGCTCTATAGCCAGGAAGAATAAGAAGATCGTGACATAATCTTACCCTTTGTAGATCTATTATCTATGGCTATTACCTATGATTATCAGTGATGAAAAAGTGAGTTTATCTCCTTGCACGTGAAAATTTATAAATTAAGGTTATTGCGGGCAGCTTTTCATTATCTATACCATGGACTCGGCTCCCTGCACTAACCAGCTAGGAAATGCCTTGCCGGTCAAAGCATTCCGTTCTAATGATATTGGATGCAACAATGGTGACTGAAGCTTGCTTCCTAAACGTGTCTGATAGTAAGTAACAACAGTAATTAAAAAATATGTTATTTCGCAGTTATTATTTGACTTTCTTCATATTGTTTTTTTCTACTGTAACCTAATCTAACCTAATATTTCATTTATTTGACTGCTTAAAATCACAACATTATGGCAAGAAAATACACCAACAAAGTGAATGTTCTCAGATATATATTTCTTTTTCTTTTCAGCAAGTTGACCCCAAAAGGAAACTGATGCTATTATAATTTCTCCTATTTGTGACCTGTGTCTGGTCGATAGTATACTCTGGTATTATTCTTGCTGGATTTGCTGGCTTTTTTACTCAAGGATGTGTGGTACCTGAAGGAAACATACAAGTAAAAGGAATGATTCTACAATCAATTGGTAAGTAGCAACATTTAATAAAACTGAAAGTACCAAAATGTTTCAAACTGAGGAAGAATTTTATAATTGGAAATTATCAATGTACACTTTCAGTTCATCATTTAGAAATATTTTATTCTGTAGTTAATTAATGTTTTCCTTACTAAATGAGCTTGCAAAATATGTTAAGGTTATTGTGAGGCACCAGTGAATAGTTTACTTTAGTTCTGCAATTGTATAAAAATTTCTGCGCAGTATCTGGAATTAAGTCTATAGTTAGGAATTATGGAGGTGCACATTCAATCAATTTAAAAACGTCGTTTCTTGATAAATTAATTTCTTTATTTATTAAAGGAAATAAAACTACTAAAATGTATTAAAGTTGCTAGAAGGCATCAGTGTAAAGAAATTTGTAGTTGGACATTACCAGAACACTTTCAATACCCATTTTGTGAACGTCGTTTCTTTTTCTTGAAAAGTTCATTTCTCCCTTATGTTGTATTTTGTGGTCTTAAATTAAAGGATGCACTTTTGGCCCCCATTTTGAAAACGTTTTTATTTTTTGATTAATTAATTTCTTACTTATTAAACCAGTTGAAAATACCAAAATTTAATAAAGTAGTTGTGTGTGAACATAAAATTATGTGGCTAAAACGTACTGGTTAATATTTTAAACCCTCTTCACTCAAACAGTCGCAAAAGAATTATAATTGCTACTGTTGGCTGGTGATGAGAATACTTTGCAGTACAGCGGGTTGCATACACGAAAGACTATCAATCACCAGCACTGTTTAATAAAAACACTAAATTTATGTTACCATGAAACCTTCCAGCGAAATTAAATAGCTGCGCTGTAGTCTATTTAAAGATAGAAATGTTACACTTTGAGTCGAAATTTGTAGGAAACTAAATTTTTCTATTTTAATAAAATATTCTAAACTTATTTGGTGGATAATACACTGTTGCTATAAATGTAAATAAATGCTTTTCACCTTGTTTTGTATATTTCTCTAATATGGGCATTTTCATTTTATGTCGTGTACTTTACAATTTTTATATGATTTCTTATAAAGAAAACTGTTAATAGTTAAAACAACGATTAACAGTTTTATCTTTCATAGGCACCTAAAGTCTAGAATTTATTTCTACTTTTACAAAAAGCATTGCATTCATATTGCCAATTTATATTTATGTTTAAAAATCTTTCTACGTTTATTTGGAAAGCATGTTTTATACATACGTTTTAAACTTATATTAAACAAGGTTTTTTATCCTGACATCCTGACGTCATTAACTAACTATGTTTTTAACACTGTATTAATATGCAAATCCCGTGAGATGTTTTATTTATTTCATCTCTATAACTAATAAGTAGTTTTACTCTAGCCAAAAGAATTTAGAGATTATTGTTTTGTTTTAAACACATTCAAAAATTTTAATTTAAGTCATATTTTATTTACATCGTGTTTTAAACTGTGTAACTATCGTATCTAACTAATCTCTGTAAGGAACACGACAAAAAAAACTAAAACTTTTGGGTGTTTCATTCCCACCAGCCAGTAGTGCTGGTGGGCGGGCAGTCCCTCCGGACTATGCCGGAAGGTAGGGCGGAAGGCCCTCTTCAGCCTGCTTTCAGGAATCGTGGGAATGGGTGGGTGGTGGTGGTTAGGGTGAGAAAGATGAGACGGACGAAATGAAGACAGAAGAGAGTGAAAGATTATCTGTGGAATATTACTGCCGAAGTGATCCAACGAAACGAGAAAAACTTGGACAAAAANTAAAAAACATTTTTATTTATTTGTCCATAAAATAATTTCGTTCTTCTGAATTGAAATTATGTAAAAGTAAAAAGGTGTTGTTAGGCACCAGTGAAACGAGATTTGCAATCCCTAATTAAAAATGTTTTTTTTTTTATTTCTTGATGAAGTAATTTTGCCCTTATTAAACGAGAGAAAATGCAGAAATGAAACGAACTTAACGTACCAGAAAGTATTAATGTCGTTGTAGGGGATCAGTGAAAAGAATTTTGTAGTTAGGAATTATCGAGGTGCTTTTTTAACTCTTAATTTCATTTCACCCTTTTTTAATAAATGTATTTTCGCCCTTAAAATATATAGAAGTTTTTGTGAGGTATGAGATAAAACGATTTTTATAATTGGAAGTTGTGGGTGCACATTCAATTCCCAATTTAAAAAGATCGGTTTTTTTTACCTTTATGAAAACGAACTAAGGGTATCAAAATGTAATAAAGTTATTGCGGGTTGATAAAAACTAAAATTACGTGGCTAATACATAGATGTGAATATTTGAAAGCCTTTTCTTGAAAACGAGTCTTTAATACAGAAATTAGATCTCCTGCTTCACTGACTATGAGAATGCTTTGCAGTAAGGCGGGTTGCCAATACTAAACTATTTAAAACTATTTTAAATTCAAATTATATTACTTCAGGCGAAATTAAGCGAGGCGCTGCTGTAGGCTTGACAAAGATAGAAATGTTACAGTGGGAGTAGAAATTTGTAACCAATAAGTCTTTTTATTTTTTAAAATAATCTATTAAATGTTTTTGGTTCATACCCAAGCAATCTATGAAAATAATTATAATTTCTTATATTGTTTATGTAAATGAATGCTTTTTACTTTGTTTTGGATATTTGTCTAATCTAAGTATTTTTACGTTGTGTATTGTACACTACAATTTTTTTATACTATCTCTGATAATGGTTTTTATAGTTATAAGAATGCGGACAAAAAACTTTGTTGGTTTTATTTATGAATGTTGTGACGTTTGTTTTTAAATACGTTATTAACGAAGATGACAGGATAGAAATATAATGAAGTAGGTAATTAATAGTCACAAGATTCTTTGTAATCTTGGCTTCTGATTGGCGTTTTCCTACGTCATCAGTGCTTCATTCAGTAGCTATCATAATTTCGCGACTTTGTATGTATTACAAAATTTCAGTTTATCTAAATTTTTTCTGAAAAAATCAAATTTGCGCCACTACATTTGTCGACTCGCATCATGAGAACAAAGATTCAAAGAGAACATCGATTAAAGATTCTAGGGAAGTGAGGAAGAATATTTGCAGTAAGAATAGACGTAAAATAATTAATGTTGATTTGGTGATTTGCTTTTTCATCTAGGCTCTATAGGTTTTTCCTTCATAGTTATCTATGTATCCGCAGCATAAATTGACAATTATTTATGATCTATGGATTTTATAGATCTTGCTGTGTTACACCGTTACACGATCTTGTCTATTTATCTATGTTGTCTATCTTCTTGCCATCTTTTATTAAAAACGACGTTACGTCGCCATTTCTAAAATTTTGAAATTTTATTTGCTTTTCGGTGCGTACTTTCATTGTATTTCGTGTTTTAATTGCTTAATAATGTAGTTTATTCGTTTTTCTTCTCAATTTTTGCAGATTGATGATAAATAAGAATGGAAAAGTGTTCATTTTGATGCAACTGAAAAAAAAGCAAGTTGCCTGCCATGGTTTCGTTTCATTTTGGAGGGTCTTCTAATTAATTACGGTGAGCATACATGCCATAATTAGTATTTTTGTTTGATATTTACTTTCGTATTGTGTCATGCACGTTATTTACCAGGAGGCTAATTGATTTTATCTGAATACTTATAAGATCTCATTTCACAGGAACATTAAAAAAACCTTGGACGGCATTACTTTACAGTGGCTTGGTTGTGTCAGTGTTCATTCGATTCAGAAAGTAGCTATCCTAAAAAGAAGCACAAAAGTGCCTTTTTTTCATTGAGAACGGATACATTGTAGCATTGATGAAGGAAGGATTTATGATGTATGAACTGGTAAATAAACTATATCAATTAAAAATATTAATCCAGGTCCCAGAAACTTCAATTTCTTAGGCATTTGTAACTTACTTTCATCAGACAACTTTTTAACGTTTTAAACGTGGCAGAAGCAAGATGTGGAACTGGCCTTTCCATCAGTGCAAAAGTTAGCTTCTAACTTTAACACCACATCTCTACATTAAAATATCACTGATTTATNTTGCAATAGTTATGTGTTGATTTTAATAGTCTATTATTTGATTAGTGTTAGTGTTGGTTTTTAATATTTTAAAACATGATATTTAAAATGAAGCTCACATTAAATTATTTCAACAGGATGCCATTTAAACATATTAAATGAAGAAGGAGACAAAAAATAGAAAGGATTCAAAACCTGTAGAATTGGAGCCCCTTTAATGTTCCCTCCCTTTGGCTGTGAAAAGTGCGATTTTTACAAAATATGTGCAGTCTGATTTACGCTGATGCATATACGATTGCAATGGGATGTGTGGAATAAATCTTAAGTACCGTATATAATTTTATAATAAGCTGTTTTGCTTTAGTTTTTGTACATGTTTTTAATTATATTACATATTTTACTTAATTTAAACATCCCTTCTTTAGTTGATAGTATAACTAATACTTTTTTGTCCATCTCTACAGATCGTCTGACAAATGGGAGAGAATTAATGTTCAAGTTCATGATACTGAAACAATATCTACAACGGTGCTGCTTTTGATGAACTACAATCTTGATTTGCTGTTTTCGTCTTCACCTTGCAACATTATGCAGTTAATTTTCAAGTAGAAGTGAAAGCAACATGCGAATTCCACTGAAATAACCAATTTTGTGCATTGGTATTCCTCTTGGATTTGGTTTGCTTTTCACACCTGTAAACTTTGGAACATTACGGTCTACAGTTAATTAAGGTGAGAATACCTGATATAATTAATTTTAATTGCTCCTTATTAATCTGTTACCACCGTATCTGTTTCAGGTCGACGTTGGAGAAGACAAAGATGATCCCGTAGTTAAAATAGTTATCTATCTTGCATGCTCTATATAGTAGAATCCATCAAGTTCATTTTACTCAAATTAGTTTTTATTTTGCATGTTTTTTTTCGTAGTTTATTTTATTTGAATTAGTTTTTATTTTGCATGCTGATTTTTGTTCATTTTTTTTGAAGTGATTGTCGATTGTAGATGTTTTTATTATTTTTTTTGTATGTTGTAGTAGTGTAGTAGTAGTAGTACTTCTAACACGTTTAGTAGTTGTAGTATAGTCTTAACATGTCTCTTGCTTACCTCTTCGCTTAGCTTACTGCATATTCTTCCTAATTTGCTTTGCATTTACCCTACGAGTTCTACATGATTCAACGTTTCGTTATCGTGTGTGTTTCTTCTCACCCTTGTGGAATTAGGGAGGGCCTCCCCGAACGACTTCCCTTGGGCTTAG
>NW_020439080.1:0-2941 GCF_000699045.2 Agrilus planipennis
CGAGTCTGTCTACCCTTGTCCAAAGTTTTCTATGGTTTTCTTGGACTACTTAGGATATCGATTCCATTCTGAGTCTGCCTACCCTTGTCCAAACTTTTCTATAGTTTCCTTGGACTACTTAAGATAGCTATTCCATTCCGAGTCTGTCTACCCTTGTCCAAACTTTTCTATGGTTTCCTTGGACTACTTAGGGCTTAAAGCAAATGCTGCGGCTGTAATAATTCACTAATTTCACCCTCTTCTGTCTTCTTTTCATCCGTCTCATCTTTCCCATCCCAACCATCACCTACCCATTCCAGCGATTCCTAAAAGAAGGCTGAAGAGGCCCTTCCACCTCCTATTCTCCGATGTTTCTCGGAGGGATTGCCCGCCCATCAGCATTAGCAGCTGGTGGGTATAAAGCACCCAGAAATTAAAAAGAATTAGACCGCTAAACCATGCTGTTCAATTGATCTTTGATGAAGGTGTAATCACCTATACTATTCTTTCACCCCCTTTCTTCCCTCACTCTCACTCTCTCCCTGCCTCTAAATAATTTCCCCCAAACCAAAACCGAAGCAATTCTTCACATGTGTCGAAAAACGAAAAGGGATGACAATATGATCGCAACCTCCACCACATGTTGTATCCCCCGTGCCATTTCTTGTGTAGCAATTTACAAATTACTAACCGCTCCTCAACTATACAATATATTATAATAAAGAAATGAAATTCCACTCCATAACAAATGCGCCATTATCATCTAGACCAATAGGGCGACACAGAGAGAGTGTGTAAATACCAACATTCAATTGTCAAAATGCTGACTCGTCGCAATTACTTTTGTTGTAACGCTGTCGAGGGTGTTAATCACCATTCACACTATTTATTAGTTGTTTAATGTTCTCCGATAAATTTCGACATGGACAAAACCAATTACAGTTTGACATCAGTGGCGGATATAGTAAATGATCTATCGATTGTGGACGATGATGAAATTAGTGGCATATATTTTCGTTTATACGAGCGACATTCAGATTAATAATATTATATGTATATNATCATTTCTTCGATTTTTAATTTAATTTCGATAAAAAAATGCTATTTATTAAGAAAATTATGAATCAACAATAGGCAAAAAGGGCCCACATTTGGTGTGTGTTGAAGAAAAACAAAATTTATAAAATACATTTTGTTTTCTGTGTAGGGCAAAGGGAAAGCAAACCACAAACAGGACCCAAAGAACATATTCATATAAGTTATTGTCATGCCTAAATCGGAAAAAGTCAACAAATATTAGTACATGTAGATACACATTACTCTAAAGACCTCCGGTATTATTTAAATAAATAGTAAAAGGATTTGAAACGAATGCAAGCCAAAAATAAATTTTAAAATTTAAAATTTTATATCAACTTTTGCCCATATATTCTAAAGCAAAAATGGTGATAGCCCAATTTATACTTCGATCTGCTTTGTCAGATTACTAAATCTTAAGATACTGACTTCAATCCGGCAACAAAAGTAGTCAAAGAAGAATTTAAAAGGAGAAGACGAAAGCACTCAGTGAAATTTCCAAATCAACTACAACAATATATAGATAAAAAAACCTTTCAACGTGTGATTTAACAAAAGGAATATGATACGACCTGACCTGACCTAACTCCACCTGACCTAACCCGACGTGACCTATACCGACACAACCTGAAACAATCCGACTTAAAATGACCCGACCTGACCGGACCTAATGCAGCACTAATTAACCCGACCTGACCCGTTCCAATGTGACATGATCATACCTGACTCGACCCAGCCTAACCCGACGTAACCTAAACTGCAGACCTGACCTGATTTGAACTGAAATGATGCGACTTCACATGACCTCATCTAACCGAGCCCAACCTTACCGGACTTGACCTAACCCGACCCGTCCTGACCTGACCAGACCGTACTTCGCCTGACCGGACCCGACATCACCTGAACCGACCTGAGCTGATGACGCAAACCGACTTTGCCTGACCCGTCCCTGATCTGATCTGACCTGACCCGACGTGACCTCACCTGACCGGACTTGACCTAACATGACCGAAAATGACACAATTTGACCTAACCGATTAGACCGGACCCGACCTAATCTGAGCTGACCTGACCTGATTCAAAAGGGACATGACCCGACCCGCCACATGACGACCTAGCCTGACCTAACCCGTCGCAATGCAACCTGACCCGATCCGTCCCGACCTGATCTGAACTGACCCCACATGACTTCACCCGACCTAACAGTACCCTATTCGACCGGACCTGACCTAATAGACCTGAGGCGACCTGACCTGAACCGACCCGACTTGACCTGACCCGACCCAACGCGGCCTTACCGGACCTGACCTGACTTGACATAACATGATCTGACCGGACCTGAAATGGTACGACCTAGTGACCCTACTTGATATGACACGACCTGACCGAACTCTAAAACTAGAACATCCCACATCCATAACTATTTACGATCAGTAATCTAATCTAGGTCTACATCTACTCCTCTTAATTTCTGTTTCTGCCTCTGATATATCTTTGACTAGATCTTCACGCCTGAGAAGGTGTCCTACAAACCTATTGCGCCTATTTCTTATAAACTGTCATAGAGTCCTCTGTTCTCCTGTTCTTTCTGATACCTCGTGATTTCTAAATTTCGAACGCTTCTAACCTTTTCATTTCCGCCACGTCCACCGTCCATATTTCGCACCCGTGCAGCGCCGCGCTCCCAACATACACCTTTAACAATGTTTTTCGAATGTCTAAATTAACCGTTAATTAATTAAAAGGAATATATTTTAAAAAAAAACTGAAGGATTCGTGATAGGCATTTAGAAATCTGAACATATAATCAATAACAAATAAAATACGACTACCTCCAAGGGTACACGGAATATATGACCAAACGATTCGACAACAATGCATACCC
>NW_020439080.1:4091-4466 GCF_000699045.2 Agrilus planipennis
ACCTAACCTAACCTAACCTAACCTAACCTAACCTAACCTAACCTAACCTAACCTAACCTAACCTAACCTAACCTAACCTAACCTAACCTAACCTAACCTCACATGGGTTGGATTAGATTACGTTGGGTTGAGTTGGGTTCGGTTGGGTTGGGTGCGGTTGGGTTGGGTTGGGTTACGTTGGGTTGGGTTGGGTTACGTTGAGTTGGGTTGGGTTAAGTTGGGTTACGTTGGGTTGGGTTGAATTGGGTTGGGTTGGGTTAGGTTAGGTTAGGTTAGGTTACGTTGGGTTGGGTTAAGTTACGTTACGTTGGGTTGAGTTGGGTTGGGTTGGGTCGGGTCGGGTCGGGTGGGGTTATGTTGGGTTGGGTTGGGTTG
>NW_020439080.1:4741-16809 GCF_000699045.2 Agrilus planipennis
CGAGTCGAGTCGAGTCGAGTCGAGTCGAGTCGAGTCGAGTCGAGTCGAGTCGAGTCGAGTCGAGTCGAGTCGACTGTAGGTTGGGTTGGGTTGGGTTGGGTTGAGTTGGGTTGGGTTGGGTTGGGTTGAGTTGGGTTATATTAAGTTGGGTTTGATTGGGTTGGGTTTGGTTGGGTTGGGTTCGGTTAGGTTAGGTTATGTTGGGTTGGGTTTGGTTGGGTCATGTTGGGTTGGGTTCTGTTGGGTTTGGTTGAGTTATGTTGGGTTAGGTTTGGTTGGGTTATGTTGGGTTCGGTTGGGTTAAGTTGGGTTTGGTTGGATTATGTTGTGTTGGGTTGGGTTGAGTTTGGTTGGATTATGTAGGGTGGGGTTGGTTGGGTTGGACCCGACGCAACACGAATTAACCTGGCCTGACCCGTCCCAATACGTCCTCACCTGACCTGTCCTGACTTAAACTGTCCCTATATGACCCTAAACTAACGCGATCTGACCTAACGACCCGACCCAACTTAACCTCACCGGGCTCGACATGACCCGACCTCACCTGAACTGACACCACCTAACCTGACCCGACCTAAAGTGACTAGACTTTACCTGTCCTGACCGAACCCAAACTGGCACGGCCTAAACCGACGTAGCACGAGCTAACGCGACCTGACCATACCCAATGCGACCTGACCTGGCCCGACCCGACCTGAACGGAATTGACCCAACCTGATCTGACCCGACATGACCTAATTCGACCTGAAATGACCAGACTTCACCTGACCTAATCCGACCATGCCCGACCTGAATTGACCTATTCTGACGCAACACGAATTAAACCGACCTTGCCAGACCCAATACAACTTGACCTGATCCAACCCGACCTGAACTGATTCCACCTGATCTGACCCGAAATTCCCAGGCGTTACCTGTCCTGACCTGACGAGACGACCCCTACATCTAGTGCTACTAGACCCCAAAAGCGTGACGTTTATCACTTACCTGTTACATGAACCCTGGTGAACCGTATCGGACAAGGCATAATCTCCTGACACCGGACACAACTCACTGACTACCGAGTACTGCATTCCCAGACCGCAACGCCGAATGTCCTACACATCAGTTGCCGAATGGCTTGCAACAAACAAAGGGGCGCCAACAGATAGAAGGCACAATACCTTTAAAGTCCGTAAGTTTCCACCTACTATCCACTAGTTATTGAATGCCGTAATAGGATCACTACGCCGAACGGCGCTTATCTGAAACAAAGTACCGTGCATCAAATACCATGAATACCCAGTCGACGACACCAAATGTCGCACCCCTGGCACAACGTTCAGAACGTCGGACCTGGATTCCAAAAATACATTTCACACCACACATAGTACCGAACGTGGACACCGCACCCCATCTTTCCTGACACCGCACCCTGATACAACACTCCCGACCCCCAGCGCCTCACACTCTCGTACAGCATCTCAGTACTCTACCCCTGACCCCCTAGTTCCGTATTTCTAATACCGGCACGGACCCTTATATCGCACTCTTCATACCGAACATAGAAATCTTACTACGGATCTCCGGCCTCGCAGCAAACACCGCACCCCGATTCCGGAATATTGCTGTCCGACTACCGCATGGGATACCTGGCACAACATTCCCGAGCATGAGATAGGACCACTCCCGCATAAGGCGTTCAACACACATCGAACACCACAGTACATCATACACTGGTTATCAGACAATGCTGAACGGGCGCGGATTCGAGATACCAGATGCTGGGAGTGGAGTTAGATGTGTGTATGGTGTTGCGCGATAGGTTGCATAACTGGGGCATGAAGTGTGTGGCCATTTACTGTGGATGTGCGGTGTCGCATTTAGGCTACGAGACTTGGGTGTAGGATATGGTGAGATATGAGGCTCGAATTCAGATGAACAGAAAAATAACATGTACACAGCGTAGCATTATTAAACAAACAACATATTACAACTTCGAAACTTACTGTACAGTTGTTTAAGAAAATGTACTTCTTATGTATTTAAAACTAATAAAAACACTAAAATGTTAAATGTACTCACTATGAATCATTAACTCATCTTCTATAGCTATAGCATGCATAGCCCCTTAAAGTAATTATGAACTTATTTATCAGTTTATATGAATAAACAGTATAATGGCCTTTATTCCCACCATTATTGACTGCCAATTGTTGTTAGGTTAGCCGTAAGCAGCAAACAACAAAGTCCAGGGAGTCCTACAGCACAGTAGACTACTAAGTCAACGATCTGCAAATAATCGACAAAAAAAACAAATTAACTATGTTATAAAAGAAATAATATGAAACATATAACAAAAAAGCACCAAAAACAAAATGAACTAGCAAAATTAACAAAAGTAGCCCAATGTCAAATGAACTCACTAATATTTATGATCAGCTCAGCTATCTATCAACCTTCTTCTCTGTTTATTAAGTGATTCAAATGATTGTAACTTTGTTTTTATTAATAGTGAACACCTATTACTTAAACAGCTTGCTAATAGTAAAGTGCTCGTTTCTTATAAAAACCAAGTTAACCTTTTCGAACATTGTACTGATAAATTTTATACTAGTTTTGTTAATGAAAACTCCCTTGTATCATCACAGGAAGATGGTTCAGCGTTGCTTTAAGACATCATTATCACTTAAGCAACATATAGTCAACAACTAACAACAAGAGATTACTCACTTAAGAATTAGATGCTCACACAATCACAGAGATGATTCCCAGATATTGCCCTGCCATTTGACTGCAAATTCGTTCTAGGTTAATGGTAAGCAGAAAACAACAAAGTCCAGCGAGTCCTACAGCACAGTAGACTATTAAGTCAACTATCTGCAAGTAATCGACAAGAAAAACAAATGAATTATGTTATTAAGTAAATAACATAAAATAAATAAAATAAACACACCAAAAACCAACTGAAATACCAAAATTAACGAAAGCATTAGAATGAAGAAGCCAATACATTACAAAACACAATAAATTGTCAAAATAACAATATCAAATAACCATAGATGCATGTTAACCTCAATTTATGCAATGGAGAAATTGGGTGCGTTCCATGCGACTAAGGAAAAATAACAAAACAAAACATAACCTTGTCAAATGAAATAAACATGTTGCATGTTCAAAAATTAAGCCTGCAAAGTAATGCCAAATGAACTCACCATCGCATATAATCAGTTCAGGCTACTTGGTGATATTACCTGCATTGCACATTAGAGTAACTATCAACCTTCTTCTCTGTTCATTAACTGATTTCAATAAGTTTAACTTTCTAATAATTGACAGTGAATACCAATTACTTAAACAACTTCCTAATAATAAAGTGCTCGTTTCTTATAAAAAGCAAGTTAACGTTTTCCAACATTGTACTGATGAAACTTATACTAGTGTTGTTAATAAAATTTCGTTTGTAACATCACAGGAAAATGTTTTAAGTGTTGTTTTAAGGCTTCATAATCACTTAATCAACATATACACAATAAATAAGAACAAGGGATCACTTACATAAGGATTAGATGCTAACACAATCACAGAGACAATCCCCAGATGTTGCACCGATATTTCGCTGCAAATTCCGATTCAAAGGTTAATGGTACGCAGCAAACAACAAAGTCCACGGAATCGTACACCACAGCAGACTATTAAGTCAACTATCTGCAAATAATCGACAATCAACTTCTTGACTTCAAAAAAACAGGCAATTGTCAAAATAACAAAATCAAAAAACCATAGATGCATGTTAACCTCAATGCAATGGAGAAATTGGGTGTGTTCCATGCGACTAATGATACATGAAAGGAAGAAATAACAAAGCAAAGCATAGTCTTGTCAAATAAAATAAACATGTTGCATGTTAAAAAATTAAGCCTGTAATATAATGCCAAATAGTACTCACCATCGCATATGATCAGTTCAGCCCCCTTAGTGACATTACGTGCATACCATATTAAAGTAACTATCAACCTTCTTCTCTGTTCATTAAATGATTAAAATAAGTGTAACAAATAATTAATAGTGAATACCTATTACTTAAACAGCTTGCTAATAATAAAGTACTCGTTTCTTATAAAAAGCAAGTTAACATTTTCCAACATTGTACTGGTGAAGTTTATACTAGTGCTGTTAAAAATAAGTGTAACAAATAATTAATAGTGAATACCTATTACTTAAACAGCTTGCTAATAATAAAGTACTCGTTTCTTATAAAAAGCAAGTTAACCTTTTCGAACATTGTACTGATAAATTTTATACTAGTTTTGTTAATGAAAACTCCCTTGTATCATCACAGGAAGATGGTTCAGCGTTGCTTTAAGACATCATTATCACTTAAGCAACATATAGTCAACAACTAACAACAAGAGATTACTCACTTAAGAATTAGATGCTCACACAATCACAGAGATGATTCCCAGATATTGCCCTGCCATTTGACTGCAAATTCGTTCTAGGTTAATGGTAAGCAGAAAACAACAAAGTCCAGCGAGTCCTACAGCACAGTAGACTATTAAGTCAACTATCTGCAAGTAATCGAATTAAAAATTAACTGATACAAGCTCATCACAAGAAGATGGTTAAGCGTTACTTTAAGACATCATAATTATTTAATCCACATATACACAACAAATAAAAACAAGGGATCACTTACTTATGAATTAGATGTTAACACAATCACAGAGACGATCCCCAGATATTGCACTGCCAATTGATTGTAAGTTCGTTCTGGGTTAATGGTAAGCAGCAAACAACAAATTCCAGGTGGTCCTGCACTACAGCAGGCTATTAAGTAAACTGTCTGCAAATAATCGACAAATTAACTGTTAATAAATAAATAAAATGAAATAAATAGCAAAAACGCACCAAAAACCGAGTGAAATGCCAAAATTAACCCAGGTATTACAATGAAGTAGCCTCCACTTTAAAAAACAGAATCATCGAAATAAAATCAAATAACCATAAATGCCAAGTTAACCTCAATTTATGCTATGGAGAAATTGGGTGCGTTCCATGATACTTATTATACAAGAATGAGAAAATAGCAAGACACGAGGTAATGTTGTTAAACAAAAAAAAAAAACACGTTGCAGTTTCAAGAATTAAACATTTCAATATTTGTATGAGTAAATATAACAGGATTTTAAAAATGATTGGTAGAAAGGAAATGCGGATTTACAAGATTGTATCGGTGTATCGCATTGTGAAGGGTGTCATTATTTTCTTGCGTGTTGTTTGCATCCACTGCCGAATGCCACTTTGCAAGACGTAACTTTTGAGGAAAACCCACTGGGTACTATGTTACATTTATTTTAAAACAATTTTTCTTATTAATAACCACTGAATAATACACAATAGTTTGCATTGTGGTCTTTCTTTCACATATTTTTAAAAAATTTAGGTACACACAAAAATAGAAATGACAATCAAAAAATGTAATTACTAACATACATAAATATACCTACATAAATTAAATCTATTTGTGGCAATAAGAAAATAGTTAAACTCTTATAATTCAAACAACCTTTCTCGTTTTAATCTCGACGATCTCGTAGACATGGTTTTTGGGATAGAAATGTCTTCTGCTAACGGTACTCTAATGAAAAATAACAGTAATAAATTAAAAATTATTTACAGTAACGTTTACGTTAATTGGTAAAATTGACAACAAAAACGATTGGTGTTTATTTTTTTTGTTCTCTTTTTGTTTTCTGTTTTGTTTAATAAAATGTATCCAAATCACTTGCCTCGAAAAATCCAACAAATTTATTAAATGACAGTCGCTAATTCGCATTTCGCGTCACTTTTAACGCTTAATGTTTTATAACACATTCATTAACAAAAGTTCTTGACCACGTTGTCCACCTTTTTCAATTCTATTATTCTTGAACAAACTTACGTCACAGCAACAACGCATTGCCAAATCGTAAATTACTACGGCCAAAATTAAGAAGAACTGATACCATAATATACATTCAGTAGCTTACCTAGGTTTTTTGAAATCGTCTCCGTTAGTGCTCTCGCTCCGTTCTTTCTGCAAGAAAAGAAAAAAAATAAAAAAGTTAACAGAACGGCCGAACAATTATCGAAGCAAACTCGCCTTTTCATTTCTATTGACGCAATTGAGGGGATCGCACCTGCAGTTAGGGTTACAACTAAGCTGAAACTTTTTACATCCGCAGTTTCTTGTGGCGCACGATCCTTTACACGTGCAACCGCCTTCCGAACTTCGTTTAACTGTTTGGCTTGAAAACTCTATAATAAATAATAAATAGCTATTAAATTTATGCTCTGTCGACTTGCCACTTTTTTTACCTGGAGAAGTTTTCCTCAATTTTCTTATTCTCTTAGCCAATGGTGTTTTTCTCCAGTCGGGGTCAGCAACTGGATTATCCACTTCTACTTCGACGCTCACATCTAGTATATTCTCTTCAACCTGAAACATTTAATGTTATCATTTTAAAAAAAATGCGACATTAGTTGAAAATATTTGCATGCATACGTACAAAAAATTTACTATTAATATACATCGATATATATATGTTTACATCACGTACATTAAAAATATCTCAGGTAATAAAAAAACATTTGGTAATCTCAATTCAAGTCTTTCTTACCAATATGGATTGTATCGAAAACACACACTAATGACTTTCGTTCGTAATAAACCCAACTCGCCGAAAAAAGAATTTAAGTTAAGTATATATTATGTAATTCAATAACTATATTAAAAAAGGGGTACCCATCGTAAAAAGAAAACTTTAATATAATACTTTTTGGATACAGCCATTTAGAAAAATATAGTGACAATTAAAAAATAGTAAACCTTAAATAGAAATGTTGGTACAATGGCATGTGTATGTAAATAAATGAACGGTAAATAAAGGGGATCACTACTGTGTCTTCCCTGCGCTTTTGTGAAGCAAATCTGATCAAAAAAAGTCCATAAGAATGCCTAATATGGTTTCTGCAAAAGATTCAGGAAATAAAAAAAATACGGCAACAGTGGACCATTCTAAAAATTTATACGCATTTTGCATATTAAAAATGTGGCTTAATTAACGGAGAACTATAATTTACAGTGAACTGTTCAGAAATTGAAAAGCAACAATCACTTTTCTCAATGAAAACGTTTCATTTTGAAACCTATGTAGATACTATACATACCTCTTGCATTATACTCATCCATATTGGTAAGAGGGCAGTTTTCTCTAATTGCATGCCCATATTCTTTGAAATTAAACAGTACAGTCTAAAGGGAAAAATGTTACAATTCTAAAACTAAAAAACGCTTTTTATTATCGTCATACCGTTATGTCGTCTATGGTTCTTGCCAATTTGGAATTTTCTACTATTACTGTTTCACCTTCTTTCTGCTTTTCCTCTAGTTGTTTTTCCAACATTTCTATACGCTGTTGTTGTATGTTAAATCTGTAGTTCATTTCCTTTTCTGTATCTGTTAAAAAAATATCATTTGCTAATTACAGTGATTTACAAAGACAGCATGTATTTACATTCACAAGATACACCTATGTTTCCGTAACAAATACATAGATAACGTGACAAGTACATACATAACGTATGTATCGCAAACGAATATAATATGTATTAAAAAAATAGGCTTGCTTACCCGAAACCTGAACACCCCGTAACTGTCTTAACAAAACCGACACCTTTTCTTCGTACTCTTTCTGAACGTTGGCCATTTCTAATTGGTGATTCTGATTATTCTTGATCAAATTAGCCTCGAGAACTTTTAATTTATTGGCCATCTAATAGTGATGAAGGTGAATTAAAAATTTTAACTAAATCAACAACAGTCACATAATACTCGCCTCATTTTGACTTTGCACCAGTTCACTCATCCTGTATTCTAAATTCACCTCGTTCTTCTTTATTTCTGAAGTGAGCTGGAAAAGCATCTTCAAACAATACTTGGCTTCGTTCATTGTTTGAATATTGTCAAAACGTGCTCTGGATTTGTTGTCTAAAAATTAAATAAACACGTATCCGCGTTAATTTTTTAAACTTCTTTAAAATTATTAATGTCACCTTCGTCGGAATCGAGCAGTTTCTGTTGTAAATCTTGAATTTGAATCGAGCGCAGCTCTATTTCGTTTTTGAGTTGCTTAACTTCTTCCGAATCTTCGTCGGAAGCATCAGCCTTCAGATTTTCCATTTGTTGATGTAGTGCCGCTCTGTCTTCCAAAAGACCAGTCAAAGTCACTTTTGCTTCGATTATGCTCACAAACAAATTAAACTCTTGTCGCAGCTAAAAGAAAAAATGAAGACCATACACACATACTACACGCACTTAATACTGCCCGCACGCACTTCCATTGAATTTACATTTACTTTTATTATGTTTTCTATTCAGTTGTTTTTCGCCATGAAAGGCGCTGTAATCATATACGCAGGAACTTAGCGAAAGCACAAAGTTTATTTAGGTTTAAAAAATCAATCAATCAAGTATTATCCACTTCACTGAGCCATCGGACAATATTAATATTTAATATATTAAATAAATAAATCATATGTGTTATAAACTTACCCACGCAGCTGTCTGTTCGACTTTACCGGAATTTTTCTGTTCTTGTACAGCATTTCGCAATGCAAGTGCGTCCTTTAGTCGCTTATTGATGGCCGCTACCTCCTCCACTTTTCGTTTGAGGACGTTCTGCTGCCGACTGTGCATCGTTTCCATAACTCTCATCTGGTTCTGCCGTTTTCTATCCTGCTCTCGCAGCTTGCAGACTTCTTGCTCGCGTTGCTTCTTCCATTGTCTGAACTTGTCCGCTTCCTGTTTCATATCTCTTATTAACTTTACTTTTAATTGTTTCATCGACTGGATCTCGTTCTGCAGTTGTTTTATTTTCAGTTCGTCTTTCTCTTTCATCTTAATAAGTCGAGCTTGTTCAGTAACCTATAGAAAAAAAATTTTATTGCGTAAGTATATTGCTTTTATGTATTTTATAAATATTACGGTTAATGTGTTTCTCTTAAAATTTCCACCATAATAAATCATAATGATCTTATCATACACCTCAATCTCAATTGATATTGAAATATTATATACTATAATGCACCTACGTTGTAAATTTATTATTCTTTTGTTACCTTTCTTCTTAAATCTTGTATTTCTTTTTCCAGTTCTTGAATTCTCCTTCGCCGTATCTCGGCACCCTTAGCCGACGGTTCGTTACCGGTCGTCTGTGCCTTTTTTAATTGCACTAGCAGATCTTCCTTTTCTTTTTCAAGGCTATTAATTTTCTCTTCGGTCTCAGTTATAGCTTGATAGTCGACCATATAGCAATTGTTGCTGGCGATTTGCTGCGCTAGACGTTCTTTCATTGCCAGCATTTTCGACAATTCCTGTAACTGTAAGTCTTTCGCCATCTGATGGGCAGCATAGTACTCGTGTCGCTCTTTTAATTCTTTCTCCATTTCAATGTCATTCACTAATGCCTTGTTGTTGGTAAACATCTGATTTTGAATCTGCGCTACGTCGGCCTCGTGCATTCGTACTTCCTCTTCAGTTTTTTTATGTTCGGTGTCGAGTTCAGTTAATTGTAGTTTCATAATTTCCAATTTACGCATGTTTTCACGTATCATGTCCCCGTCGTTCTGCTGAATACTCAGGTTTAGACTGTTTAACGTCGTATCATATTCTTTCTTTATTTCAAGTAACTTTTCTCGCAAACGTTCGTTAGACGTCTGTAATATAATTAACCGTTCCAAAAGACCGGTCTTTTCGTTAATCGATGACGACAGTTGAACAGTTAACTCGTGTATTTTAGCCTTCATTTGGTCATTTTCTTTTCTAATCGTGTCTATTTCACCTTGACAAACTATGGGACCACCTGTAATAATTATATATTTAAACATTACATAGTATTGTTACATAAATACACTTATCGGACTATCTACCTTGACCAATTAATTCCAAACGCAGCTGCTGTATTGTCTTTTTCAAACGATTTATCTCTGCAATTTTTGGATCTTGATTGACAATAGGTTTATTCTTAATTTTTCTTGCTCTATCAGCATATCGCAAAGTTGATAGCGTCTCTTCTAGATTATAATCAGCTGGACTAACGCAAGCAATCATTAATGTGATGCTATTACCTCCAAGAGAATCTAAAATTTACACATTTCAGATCAATAAATAAATTAATTAATTAAATATATTAAATGATGTGCTTACAATAACATAATAAATGAACACAACGTTTAGCTATAAATTGCGTATCTTTGTTATTATGAGGTTACAACAAATTATTTTTTTTACTTATTTATTTGTTTATTTTTCACCTTTTAATAGTCTTGTCAAATTGCTGTCTCTGTAAGAGATATAACCCGCTTGCAGTTTTTCATCTCCCAAAGCAGATATGACATTTCCAAGGGCAAGTAATCCCTTATTTATATTTATGCCTTCTTTAAAAGTTTGTCCAGTTGCTCCAGTTTTCTTTGATCTTTCTGAACCGGCTAGATCTACCAAATGAAACTTTGCAGCCTTGTTTTGGTTACTGAAATTGATTTTTCCTCTGAATAGTTAAAAAGTATTATAGATTAAATTTTTACCTGTCATCTTTCTTTTGCATGCATAGGTTAATGGTAAAAATTGCATGACTACGACTACTTTGGGCATTCATATTAGTGGATCCCACTACCCGAGACAAAGAACCGATTCTTAAAAACTCCAAAGCTTTATGAGCACTATCAACGGTTTCTTCTGTTAAGTTAGGAATCAATATATTTTTTCCGTCATCTCTAATTTCGACATTACACTGATCTTTCGGTTTTTTTGACAATAAATCGTACAGTGTCTCCTGATAAAGTTCCATAAACGTTACCGTTACAGTAAAATCATAAGAAAAATTATCGCGGACGTAGGTAAAAATGTCGTGTATTGCCCGGGGTATAATTCCCATTTCACCCTCACCATCATAACAAGTACCCATGGTATAAGTTTTTCCAGAGCCTGTTTGTCCATAAGCCAATATGGTCACATTGTACCCCTACAAAAAGCATAATAAGCTAAACAGCTAAAGTTTTTTTGTATTATTAAACCTTAAACAAGTTGGTAATTAACTTCTTGGAACAACTGTTGTAAAATTCTTCCTGTGTTGATTCACAATCGTAGACGTAATTGTATGTGAAGGCTTTATCTGCCACCTGAACTTGTTGTAATGAAGGTATAACTTCTAAAACATTGTTGCATCCTCTAGCTATTTCTGACTCGACCAATGGCCTGATTCGTACAGCAACCTTTACCGAATCGTTACAGTCTCGATCGTTGTTTGGTTCGTTCATCTAAATTGTTGGAAATATATAATATCAACTACAAACTACAAATTTGCATTTATTAAAACCTCCAGCTATTTATTTAAACCTGCCAACTAAGGATACAATTTCTTATTATAAATTATCAAGCAAAATGAACAAAACCGACTCAAATAATGGTAGTACCGGCTTAAAACTCAAAAAGAAGAATCGTTTTTTCGAAATACAGTTATTGATATTATATTGAGCATTTCAAATACGTATTAGTCGAAAATTTTAATGAAGTACAATTATTGCAATTTGGGAAGGGCCAAATAATCAATTTAAAAGAATTACTTATTAAAATTATAATTGCCCAATATCGTTTTCGATGTTCACTTCAAAAATACAATTGCACCAATTTTTTAAAACTGAACAACCGATTCTTAAACTTATAAACGTACCTTTCAGATCAAACGAAAATGAATCAAAAAATTCTGTTACGTTTAACGCCTCCAGCAAACATCCGAAACTGGAAGAAAAAGAGAAGAAAACGTCGTGCTTTCGTGTTCGACCGTTACAAAGTTTTTGACATTTAAAATTGTTCTTTGGGCGATTGCGCAATGGGAAATTTTATGTGATTGGTTCATTGGTTTTTGGTATAGATGCATAGAGGTATAAAATAATGTAGATAACCATAGATAATAGGTAGGTATAACCAGGATCGGACTTTTAATATTTTGAAAATAATTCTTATTCATGTTTGACACAAAAAGTCCATT